>NC_056733.1:517377602-517460102 GCF_019279795.1 Protopterus annectens
GAGAAGGCATTCAGTACCATACCACATGTAAATATAATAAACAAGTCCAAGTAGCTCCAAACTGACTCGTATATCATTAGGTGGTAAGACAACTGGCTTAGAGATAGGTCTCACTCAGTAAGAGTTGGGTGTGTATGGATCTGTGCTGAGACTTTGAGTGTTTGGCAGCTACTTCTCAGATCTCCATTTAGGAAATGTGGATATTTAGTTAACAAAGTCTGTGTATGATTGTAAGTTAGAAACTGTCATCAAGTCTCCCTTTGACATTCATGCATTCCAGCAGGAGCTTATACTTGTCAATAGATCGTAGCCTAAAAATGGGCTCCAGTTCAATTCCAAAAAGGACAACACTGTAGTATTGGTAAGCACCCCTAGCTTCAGTTTATAACACAGATAATGCACCATTGCGAAATGAAAAGCTGTGAGAGACCTGGGCACTTGGGTGAAAAAGCTCTCTAACATTTGACCAGCATGATGCAACAGTGGTTAGCAAATTCTTTTACTTTACACAGCTCATATTAAAAGGTACTTCATCCAGATCAAAAGAAGTCTTCACCTCACTCTGCACTGATTAGACTCATTACTGAGTACACCCCCCCCCCCCCCCGGATGCACCTAACTAAGCATATCAAGCAACTGGAAAGATCCCAAGGGTTTGTAATCAAAACGATCAAGGGTCTAAACGATCCTGCACTGCAAAGAAAGACTGAAGGCATTATCACAATACTCAGTTTCATATAGACTCCTTCAGGGTGATGTGTATTTTCCTTATAGGGCTGTAAGGGATCCAGTAGTCCGAGAACTCTTATACCTGTATAAGTCAAGCACTTCATCTAATACCAGGGCCACAGATTTAAATCTACTCCAGCAATAAATAACACAAAGAGGAAGGATATATCTCACACAGTACCTACCCCTTCTCTGAACAAACGTTCTCTCCTAGTTAAGCAGTGTGACACACTGGACAACTGCATGTGTGTTAATAAATTTACCCCCTAATATGACTGGCCTAGCCCTCCTTGAAAAGAGAGGCAAGTGGTTTTGCAGCTAAGTTGCCCTGTAACTCCTATTATCCTAAGCTTATCACTGTAGTGTAGGTTCACTGAAGAAGCCCCTAATGGGAGTAATGGCACTTAAAGGGGGTGTCTGATAAGGTGTGTGTGTGTGTGTGTGTGTGTGTGTGTGTGTGTGTGTGTGTGTGTGTGTGTGTGTGTGTGAGAGAGAGAGAGAGAGAGAGAGAGAGAAAGAGTAGGGATTGTGTGGTTGCTAATGCTAGAATAATTGTGTTCAGACTACCACCATAAGGGAAACAGAGTAGTGGAAAGGACCTAGGCCTGAGATCCTAATGTTAGCCAGTGCTCAATGGCTGATCACTGAAAACCCTAATACTGTGCATGTACCAAACAATGAAAATTTCTGCCAGCAAATGGCATGTATGTGCCATTGTAGCCAACATAGGATAATACAGAGTTGGAGTGACCAACACTGAAAAAGATAAACAGCTGTGAGAATAGGAGCTGGAAATGGAAACAGGACCAGCAGTGCTGAGGGCATTTGTATCAGGGGAAAGTGACTCCTGAAAGAAGTGCCATTGTGTTCCATAATGCAGAAGAAAGAAGATATGGCTTTGGACTTTCGGTCCTCAGGCCTATGAAATGTTTCTCCCAGCGTGATGTAGACAGCATTGTGAAAAAATGTAGAATAGTCTAAAGGAAAGGAGCTTTTCATGGATTGAGCCTGAGAAGCCAGAGTCAAGAAGTAAAGTAGATTCATAAGCAATAAATAAAGGTCATGTATGAATTTACATAGCCAGAGAAGATTCCTTTATCACTAACTTTGGAGAAGGTTGCCTTTGACACACAGCAGGAGAAGTGAAATCAGTCGGAGCATCCAAGGTAACATGTGTTGGCACCTCAGAAAAAAATCACTTCTTTAGAAAGGCTTCCTTCAATGTGTTTTTAGAGGGAAAAAAAGGTTACCCCACTTCCACATTCAGGAGGAAATTGAAGGTTGTAGGCTAACTAGTTTCATAGCAGAAACAGCCCGAGAGACCAAGAAGGCCCAAAGAATACTCCTTCAGTGACAGCGAGCAGCTCAGTTAAAGACTAGGCAAAAAGAATTCAGAATGTTGTACATTTTCTCTACACAGTAAATTCAAAAATACCTACACACAAATCTACCTCTCAACCTCTTAGAGCAACAAATCTGGACTAAGCCATAAACAAAAGCAGGACAAAGGCCCAAAACTAGGCACAATTTTTAAATATTGCTCTTACAAAGTTTGCCAGAAAAGCACAAGTTTATGAAAAATGGACTAAAAAATGAGGCCGAAAATCTGGACATTATGCAAAAATCTGTACAGCTGAGAGGTATGCACACAAATCTCGTGTCACTAACAGAAGCAATCTAACCAATTTTACTAAAGAACTTTTCATTAATATACTAAACTCCCTAAAGTGGTCTACACTAAAGACACTTCCCCTAGACAAAGTAGTTATCCACTTTAACAAACGTTTCCTGGACACTCTTAATAGTCTAGCTCCACTTCGCACCAAAAGAACAAAAATCAACCATGTACCCTGGTTAACTAAATCTACTAAAAAGTTATTAACAATCAGAGACAAAGCATGGAAGGATTGCCAAAAAATTAAAAATAAGTCAACCCTACAAAACTTTAGACAATTACATAATCAAGCCAAAAAACATGCAACCTATGACAAAAAACAGTACTTTTCACAGCAGCTAAATGACCATAGCAACAGCCCTAGAAAGTTCTGGAAAGCTATTTCATCACTTCTCAGTCCAGGATCTAAACAAAACCTCTCTGCAGCCATAGACAAATCACTATCCCAAACAGCAGAACTATTTAATACACATTTTATAGAAAGCATAGCAAACTTAGTTAATGACTCAAACAAAAACAGTAACCCTAAATCTACCCTCAATCCACCTCCTTCCAAACACTGTACCTCTACTTCCCCTTACCCTCAAAACACTCCTTCCTTATCCCCTCAACGTCCTATATTGTCATTGCAACCAGTACCCACTAACTTCATACGCAAACTACTACATAAACTAAAACCCTGTTCTCCCTCCTCTGACAACCTCCCGTCTGAATACCTAAAAATCACTGCCGATGCTATTGCCTACCCTGTCAGTATTCTCATTAACAGATCCATCACAGAATCTCATGCCCCCCCTGGAAAACATTTATCATAACCCCACTACACAGGGCAGAAAATCTAATGAGCTTTCCAACATCCAACCCCTTGCCATCTTCCTCTTTCCAAGCTTGTAGAAACATGTGTATACAAACAACTTCATGACCAGCTACTTTACAACAATCTACTTACACCCACCCAGCACAGTTTTAGACCAGCACATAGTACTACAACTGCGCTAATTTCCTTTACAGATACAATCAACAGGGGAAGAGACTGTGTCCAACTAACATCAGCAATTTTCCTAGACCTTTCAAAAGCGTTCAACACTGTCTCACACCTCAAACTGTTGAAACAACTTTCCTCCCTAGGTCTTACCCTCCTTTCTCAACAGTGGTTTACCAGTTATCTGTCTGGCAAACAACAATGCATTAAATGGCAAGGCTGTCTTTTACAGTATCTATCCAACAAGACTGGAGCTCCACAAGGATCCATTCTTGGTCACCTCCTTTTCAATACCTTCATAAACAACCTCTATACTGCTTCCTACCAACATTTCCTTATCCAATATGCTGACGACGTAAACCTCATTTCCTCTGCCAACAGCCTAACACATCTCAAACACATAACCCAAAATGCCTTCTCTTCCATTGAATCCTGGCACAACTCTTACACAGTCCTAACAAAACAAAACTCCTTCTGTTTCCACCTAAGCCACCTTTGGATTTTAAGATTTACTCCCTAAATAGTACATAGATCGAAGTAGTCACACATGCAAAATTGCTAGGGGTAACAATAGACAATAAACTTTCCTTTGACCTACACATTCACAATACTGTAAAGAAAACACACCACAAGATATGGATGCTCTACCGACACAAAAGCTTCATGGACACATCACCAAAATAACACTGACCACAACCTACTTATTTCTCTCCTTACTATATGGCATCACTATCTTAACCAATCTCCAGGTGTCACTGAAAAATATGCTTGGATCCTGTTACAACAAAATAGCAAAATTTGCAATTAATGCCTTTTATTCCAAACATCACTGCAGTGCCCTAACTGCATTTAACTGGCTTGAACACCCCTTATTACTAAACTACCTCCAACTGACCTTTGCTCATAAAATCATCTGTAAACCTAACAATTGTCCAGCCTTAAAATCAATTCTCCAGACATATATACCTTCTAGGGCTCTTCGTTCTGAAGACAAGCAACTATTAACTCTATATAGACCCCACAAAAATGCAGCAAAATGTCTCTAGTCCTATTCTGTGGCCAAACCATGAAACACGTTACCCTCATATTAGGGCTACATCAACTGCTAACAAATATAAGCTCAAACTAAAAGAATACCTTCTCACGCCTTATACTTGCCCCTGTTTCCAAACCAAGCTAACACTACAGCCCACTCTCTACACCCTCTCACCATCTATCATTCTCTATTAACTATCAATTAAGTATCGAGAGATATCTTAACTACACTTATAATGTAAACTTTGCATATCATACCCTTTTACTATTTTGTAACTTTTTTGTAATCTTAACCATGCATTGCCAGTGTTTTGACTGTGCTTTTATTTTTCATGTAAATCTTATATTGTAAAATTTTCAATATAATGTTATATTTTTATGTAAATTTTCATATTGTTAATTCTGTTAACTGTTCTATGCTTTAATGGAGCTTTTCTGTCCAGGTCTCCACTGAAAATGGGCTCCTTGTGGCCCAGTGGACTTTCTTGGTAAACAAATGCCAATAAATAAAAAAATACATACATATGCACATACATAGATATATACATACATATACTGGCTTCTTCTTCTTCTCTTTCAACTGTTTCCGTTAGGGGTCACCACAGCGGATCATCTGTTTCCATTTCTTTTGGTCGTCTGCATATTGCTCTGTCACACCAACCACCTGCATGTCCTCTCTCACCACATCCATAAACCTTACCTTAGGCCTTCCTCTTTTCCACTTACCTGGCAGCTCCATCCTTTGCATCCATTTCCCAATATACCCAGCATCCCACCTCAGCACATGTCCAAACCAACGCAATCTTGCCTCTCTGACTTTGTCTCCAAACTGTCCAACCTGAGCTGACCCTCTAATATACTGGTTCCTAATCCTGTCCATCTTTAACTCCACCACTTCCAGCTCTGACTCCTGCCTTTTTGTCAGTGCTACCATCTGTAACCCATACAACATAGCTGGCCTCACTACCCTCTTGTAGACCTTCCCTTTCACTCTTACTGGTACCTGTCCATCACAAATCACTCCTGACACTCTTCTCCACCCATTCCACCCCACCTGTACGCTCTTCTTTACCTCTCTTCCACACCCACCATTACTCTGAACTGTTGATCCCAAGTACTTAAACTCATCCACCTTCGCCAACTCTACTCCCTGCATCCTCACCATTCCTCTATCCTCTCTCTCATTCACACACACATATTCTGTCTTAGTCCTGCTGACCTTCAATCCTCTCCTCTCTAGAACATATCTCCACGTTTACAGGGTCCCCTCAACCTGGTCCCTACTCTCACCACAGATCACAATGTCATCTGCAAACATCATAGTCCATGGGGCCTCCTGTCTGATCTCATCTGTCAACCACCATTGCAAATAAGAAAGGGCTCAGAGCTGATCCTTGATGTAATCCCACCTCCACCTTAAATGCATCTGTCAATCCCACTGCAGACTTCACCACTGTCACTCTACCCTCATACATATCCTGTACCACTCTTACATACTTCTCTGCCACTCCTGACTTCCTCATACAATACCACAACTCCTCCCTTGGCACCCTATCATATGCTTTCTCCATGTCCACAAAGGCACAATGCAACTCTTTCTGACCTTCTCTATATTTCTCCATCAACACTGTCAGAGAAAACATCACATTTGTAGTGCTCTTTCCCAGCATGAAACCATACTGCTGATCACTAATCATCACCTTCCTTCTTAACCTAGCTTCCACTACTCTTTCCCATAACTTCAAGCTGTGACTGATCAGTTTTATCCCTCTGCAGTTACTACAGCTCTGCACATCACCCTTATTCTTAAAAATAGGTACCAAAACACTTTTTTTCTACTCCTCAGGCATCCTCTGACTTACCAAGATTTCATTAAACAACCTGGTTAAAAACTCCACTGCCATTTCTACTAAGCACTTCCATGCTTCCACTGGTGTGTCATCTGGACCAACAGCCTTTCCATTCTTCATCTTCTTCATAGCTGTCCGTACTACCTCCTTGCTAATCTGTTTCACTTCCTGATTCACTATCCTCACATCATCCAACCTTCTCTCTCTCTCTCATTCTCTTCATTCATCAGCCCCGCAAAGTACTCTTTCCATCTGCTCAACACACTCTCCTTGCTTGTGAGTATGTTTCCCTCACTATCCTTTATCACCCTTACCTGCTGCACATCTTTCCCAGCTCAGTCCCCATGTCTAGCCAATCAGTACAGGTCCTTTTCTCCTTCCTTCATGTCTAACCTTTCATACAACTCTCCATATGCCTTAGCCTTAGCCTTTGCCACCTCTCTCTTCGCCATGCTCCTCATCTCCTTATAGTCCTGTCTACTTTCTTCATCGCTCTAACAATCCCACTTCTTCTTCTCCAGTCTCTTCCACTGTATACTCTCCTGTACTTCCTCATTCCACCACCAGGTCTCCTTGTCCTCCTTCCTCTGTCCAGATGTCACACCAAGCACCTTTCTAGCTGTCTCTCTTACCATCTCTGTTGTAATTACCCAGATATTCGGTAACTCTTCACTGCCCCCCAGTGCCTGTTATAACTCTTCCCTGAACTCCAGCTCACAATAACCCTTTTTCAACTTCCACCATTTGATCCTTGGCACTGCTCTCACACTTATCCTCCTCTTCTTGATCACCAATGTCATCCTACAGACTACCATTCTATGCTGCCTAACTACATTTTCCCCTGTCACCACTTTACAGTCTCCAATCTCCTCCAGACTGGCCCTCCTGCATAGTATATAATCCACCTGTGTGCATCTTCCTCCACTCTTGTATGTCACCCTATGCTCCTCCCTCTTCTTAAAATATGTATTCACCACAGCCATGTCCATCCTTTTCACAAAATCCACTACCATCTGACCTTCTGCATTCCTCTACTTAACACCATACTTGCCCATCACTTCCTCATCCCCTCTGTTCCCTATACCACCATGCCCATTGAAATCCACTCCAATCACCAGTCCCTCATCCTTGGGTACACTCACCACCACTCCAACCCACTCCAAAATTTTTCTTTCTCATCCATACATACATATACTGGCTGCACAAACTGAATCAGAGTGCACATTGTGAGGAAGGAGAGAATACCTAGCTCAAATAACAAAGATGAGGACAAAATCACAACTTCGGTCTGGAAAGGAACAGAAGAAAAGTATATTGTGAAAAGAAAAGTAATTGAAGTAAAAAAAGAAACATTACTTACAAACAGATTTTCATGCATTTTTAATTGAAAGATAGTCCAAGGTTCTTTTCTAAACTAACAGTAAAGAAAATAACTGAATAGTTAGAAATACATGATATACAATCAGAAAATGGTGTGTACCAAGAAGCTGGTGAAAGCTTTATGAGACAAGCGGGCCTAATGCTTATAGCACCAGTCTTGGCCATTACCAAAGATGAACCTGTTAATACCATGTTTAGTGAACCAGGTAGACATGTTGATCTTCGAGGAGGCAATGTTAGAAGCAACTAGTGGGAATGGATGCACATCTGTGGAAGAGTTCAATTTGGTGATTAAGCAGGGCTACAAGGCTGGATAAGATGCTGATAGAAAAGCTGAAGAAACTAGATACTGCTGGGTGTCATGGTTACTGTGTGCCTTTTCAATGTTATGTGGAAAGTAAGGACAGTGTTTTTAGATTAGCAAGCTTAGATTGGGTTACAGTTTTCACTGGGGGATGGGGTTGGTGGGGTGTTTTTCTAGTTTTTTAGTTAAGAAAGTGATCGCATTACTCAAATTCACCACAGTGATGGGAATGAGAATACAGGTGGAACTGCAGGTGGAACTGTGTGCAACACAGAAACACACACGCACGTGTGTGTGTGTGTGTGTGTGTGTGTGTGTGTGTGTGTGTGTGTGTGTGTGTGTGTGTGTGTCTGTGTGTGTGTATGTATACATATGCACAAGTGCACATGTGTCTGTGCAGTTGACAAAACAGAAGCACCCTCAATACCTTTTTCCTCTAATGGCATTTTTTCTGTCAACATGAAAATACTGTCACTATGCAGTAGTGTATTATTTAGTTTCTGTGTTCCTTTTCCTTTCTGTTGCCCATTATACCAGCACTCATGTTCCTCCTGTGCTACTGAGTAAACAAGCCACTAAACTGTGCAACAATTCCTTTATTTTATTTATTTATTTTTTTCTGTGCAGTCTTATCCAATTAAATCAAAATCCATTTTCACCAGAGGCCTGTGAAGAAAACTTCCATAATTACAACTATAGTATGGTTACAACACTTTTTGCAATTATACTGCAATCATAGCATTATATAAACAAGAGTATAGTAATTAAATATATAATATATTTCAGTTCTCCAGTCTAACATAAATTTTCATCAATTTATTCTCCCTTTTACAGAATGAAGAATGATGGAAAGTGGTAGAAAAAAAAGACCTCTACAGTGAACCTACACTACAGTGGTGCAACCTCTCCAGTGAACCTACACTACAGTGGTGCGATCTCTCCAGTGAACCTACACTACAGTGGTGCTATCTCTCCAGTGAACCTACACTACAGTGGTGTAACCTCTCCAGTAAGCCTACACTACAGTGGTGCGATCTCTCCAGTGAACCTACACTACAGTGGTGCGATCTCTCCAGCGAACCTACACTACAGTGGTGTAACCTCTCCAGTGAACCTACACTACAGTGGTGCGATCTCTCCAGCGAACCTACACTACAGTGGTGTAACCTCTCCAGTAAACCTACACTACAGTGGTGCAATCTCTCCAGTGAAGCTACACTACAGTGGCACAACCTCTCCAGTAAACATACACTGCAGTGGTGCGATCTCTCCAGTGAAGCTACACTACAGTGGTGCAACCTCTCCAGTAAACCTACACTACATTGGTGCAATCTCTCCAGTGAAGCTACACTACAGTGGCACAACCTCTCCAGTAAACATACACTGCAGTGGTGTGATCTCTCCAGTGAAGCTACACTACAGTGGTGCAACCTCTCCAGTAAACCTACACTACAGTGGAGCAACCTCTCCAATAAACCTACACTACAGTGGCACAACCTCCAGTAAACATACACTGCAGTGGTGTGATCTCTCCAGTGAAGCTACACTACAGTGGAGCAACCTCTCCAATAAACCTACACTACAGTGGAAGCACCTCTCCAAATAAACTACACCTACAGTGGTGTGATCTCTCCAAACCTACACTACAGTGGTAAACCTACACTACAGTGGTGCGATCTCTCCAGTGAAGCTACACTATAGTGGTACTACATAAAATCAGGAATGGGAAAAATAAATCAAGTCATTTATAGATGACAATAAGGGGAGATGACTCAAAAATGACATTAAAAGCTGAAAAGTAAAATAACTATTAATATCATGTAATATTGCATGGACAAAAAAGACAAGGAGCAGAATTCTGAATGGGGTAGGGAAATATAAAGCAAATAATGAATTTCTAACAATGTAGGTTCACCAGGACAGAACAAGTCACAATACCATTTTATAAGTTCACTGGTTTGCAGTTTGAACCAGTTAGGTTATTCAAGAGTTGGTTATAAACGTAAGCCTTGAAAAGTTTTTTGTTGCATAACATCTTTGTATTACAGGGCAGTTTGTTCCATTTTATAGGGAGGTATAGAAAATTGCATCATCAACAGCTCTGATTTCTGATATATTTAATATTTTTGTATAAGTGGATATTCACTAATTTATCTGATTATGCCATACTAAATCTTTGTGGTCTGGATGTCTCATGGAGTTCAAAATGAAAATCTCATGCACTGTGAATAATATGTAAGCTTCAATCATTTTAAGTTATTAATGGCTATATACAAATTAATACTGTACATGGTAGAAATGTTCATTTTTTACACTGCCTCAAGTAGTAAAACTAGGGATGCACATAAATTATTGCTAAAAGCTGAATCATGCTATATTTTAAATTATAAAACAGTTGCACCACTAGAACTCAACACAGCATTTCATTAGCTTATATTTTATAATGAGGTGCCTTTATTATTTAATTGGGAGATTTATTCTATTGGACATTATTTAACTGATGCTTTAACTGAACAATTGTATTCTGTTCTTGTTATACCAGCTGAATGGTCTGCTGACTCTTTTGCCTTGAAAGGCTTTAATCAAGATTTCAGGGAATAAGCTATAGTTTGGCATCAGTTTTACTGTTTTGCTTTGTACTTAATGTTAACAGTCTTGTTTTGCTATTACTGATAACAGAAATTTTGCCAAGATAATTTGGCACAAACACACTCACCATGTTTCCCAGGAAAGAGATGATGGCACCTTTCTAGTGCCAGAACATCTTTGGTTCTGCCTTTATAGTAAGCTACTACCAGCATATAGACCAATCTAGCACAAGCATCAATGTACAATCTACTCTTAACAATAAGCCAAATGCAATATATTTATTAGTTGATATTGCTAAAACAGTTACTCCTTAAAAGATAGAAGCCACCATTTAATTAACTACATTTAGTGATTACCCTTATACACTAATAAGTGAACTGCCAGTCACAAGCTTTTGAAGTGATTACTAAAATGATCTACTTATAATAAATAAAATCATTAAATATATTTTTCTTTCAAAGTGAAGTTCACAAGCAGATATATACTTGCATGATGAGACAGACAGATGGCAATCATAAAACCACTAACTGGAAATACTGTTACTGTTAGCTGAAGGTTTACTGGAAACTTTTTACCCCTGAATTTGAGGAATATTTATCAGATGTAGAATACTCTCAAGCAAGGAATTCCATATGTGAGTGCTAAAGCAGAAAGCTCCTTGGTGCATAAGACTAATTGCTTCCCAATAGTTATACCTTGAACTTTGTTGAACTTTGTTTGAGCCCCATGTTCTGTATTTCCTATTCGATTTAGTTTTTAAATGTAAGATCCCTGGTTGCACATTCATACTTCTGGAGGAAGTCACTGTTCATTTGAACATATTTTTTGGTATCTTTTTGAATCACTGTTAAAGTCCAGCTATGGGTTTCAATACATTTTAGTTATTTCGGGCTACACAACCAAGTACCTTGCTATTCCCGTACATAAAGCTAATGTTAAATCTATAGCTAGGGAGTTATTCTAGTTTTGCAGAGTAAGGGTACCTAAGGAAATACTCACTAAAAAGAAGAGTCTATTTATGTCCTGAGTAATGCACCAAAAATGCCAGTGCTTTAAGATCTAGTAGTTAAAAATCTCAGTGTACTAACCCCAGACATTTGGGTCACTAAAGTGTTTTAACTGAGCATTAAAGTCTAAGCTGAGAAAAAATTATTGATAAATATGACAAAAATGGGGTCAGTTAATACTTTTCTTCCTGTCTGCTATTAAAAAGTACTATAAACCTCAAAATAGTTGAGTCCTTTTGAATTATAATATTGTAGACACCTTTGCGAATGGATAGAAATCAGACAAACTTGGGAAGAGGAGAAACCCCCCGCTTAAAAATGTCACTGAACACTATGCCTCTTTACAAGATAACCTGAAAGTAGTAATGCCTATCAAATAAAAACACAAGGAAATGGCCCATGCTATACAAAGGGTCTATAAAAATGGAAGGACTAGAGAATCCAATGCTTGAGATCAGTTGTTAGTTTTGGTCCACATTGCAAAAAACACATTTTTTGCTAAGTGGCAGGGTCCATTTGAAACCAAAATGCAAATGATGTAAAACTACACAAACAAACTGGAAAGAGAAGGACAGAAATAACACACAATAAAAATGTTCTGAAACTACAGAAATAAGTCCATGCATCTATAGTTAACTTAATGACAAAAACAGATAGCTATGAGAAAACAAATGCATATGTCTGTAATGCACACAGAGGATATACCATCTAAGCCAGAGACAAGTGATCTGCTGAGAAGCATAGAGGTATTTTCAGAACTACCTGGCAGAACAAGCCTCTTACCATTATACTGAGATAATTTCAGGTAAAAAGGTTAACTTAAAACTTTACAGAATACCCAAGTCACAGAGAAAATAAAAGAGGAAGTACAAAAATGCTTTAGATGGGAATGATAGAGGAGTCAAAAAGCAAATGGAAGAGCCTAATAGTGCCAGCATCAATACTTGATGAAACAAACCAGATTCTGTGATGATTTTAGGAAGCTGAACAGCATTTAACTATTAGAAAATACTCAATGCCAAGGGCTGATAAATTAATTGTAGAAGGCAAGATTGTTGCTCAGATCTAGCAAATGGATATTGGCAGATCTCTCTTAACAGTTGAAGCCAAAGAAAAACAACCTTTTCCACACCAGAAGACCTGCTCTAATAAATCATCCTTTCTTTTGAGCTATATGGTGGCCCCGCAATGTTTAAGAAATTGATAGACAAAATCCTAAAGCCCCATATAAGTTAAATTGATGCTTATGTAGGGAGATACCATAATACACTGTGATGGTTGGATCTTCCATTTAGGTAAGGTACTGGATGGCCTTGACTCCCTGAAACATGCCAGGTTAACTGTTAATGCCTCCAACAGCAAGTTAAGCATGACAGATGTGAAACACTTAGGATATATAATAGGTAGAGGGTTTGCTAGGCCCCAGGAAGAAAAGCCTAGAAGCAGTAAATAACTGGCTAATTAAAGTCCATAAGAACCAAATGAGGGCATTCTAAGGGTTAGCTGGGCACTATTAAAATGTTTGTAACCCATCGTGCATCAGTAATGTACACTTTTACATATCTGTAAAAAAGGGAATATAACCCTTTAAACTAAAGTGGATATTAGAGACAGACAGTGGTTTCAAGAGGTTAAAGGAAATACTGTGTTAAGATCCTGTCTTAACATCTATGGATTTTAGCAAGCTTTTAATAGTTTATACTGTTGTATCATGGGTAGACTTAAGTAAAGACTATTATAGACATTTGGTGATGAAGAACACCCAATATTTTCTGAGTCATGTTAAGTAGGGCAGAAATGAAGTATTCCAATATTGTTAGGGAATGCTTACCAATAAAATATTGACTGCTCAGGTAGGAGTTTACATTATTGATAAATCATGTCCTCTTAATGTGGCTACATTAGCAGCAACACAGGAACATGAAAGCCATACAAGAGAAACTTCTTTATATGATGATTCAAATTCACAGCACAGAATGGACTAAGCTTCATGCACCACAATGCAGTTGGCCCATCTAGGCCTCACAGCTCATCTAATGAGCTTGAACTTGAAGATTTAAAACTGTTGGGATCAATGTAGTGGTTCTCACCAAGTGGTATGTCAAAAGGAGGTGAAATTATCATAAAATTGTAAATAATGCCACTGTAAATGATGAATATAAAACTGTTGCAGCACATTTTTGTAAATAAAACTCTTATTAAATAGATGTATTTTCCTAGCTGCATTAGTTGTAATAGGTTTGTTAATTAATATTGTTAATCAGTGGCATATACAAAAGGAGTACTGAGATCAGACAGTTCAGAGTCATTAGACCTTCTTAGAGGGGAATTTTGTAGATGGAGCAGTATTTCTGGGTTAGACCAAAGAGAGAACTTGAGGAAAGCAACCAGACATCTTTCTACCTAAATAAAATAAAAAAAAAAAAGTTCCTGAGAAACTTGCCAAAAGAGAGGCTATGTCCTTGCTACTTGGGATTATGTTTAAGAGTTTTTTAAGTTGTTCTGCCATTCCATGTGATTATTTTTGTGTTTGTAGGCAATACAACTATGGTATTTTGCTGACCGGTGGTCTTTGCATTATTATATATTCTGATACATATCTTTAAATGCAAATGAACTGGCTACAAATAGTTGCATTTTACATGGTGTAGTGCATTGTGCTTATTTTCTTGAAGGCCATATGAAGGTTAAAACATACCCATAATGTCTCTGCCATCCAGACACCATAATACTGATTTTTTTTATCATAAGAATGGTACTGGAATTTGTTCCACCCCTTTGGGATTTACATATACTAAATATTTGACTACTCATGGGGAGCACATAAGGAGAGATCCTAAAAGTCAACAGCTAAGATCCAAGAATTCAAATGATGTTCTAATTTGTTGTCACCATTTAATATGTGATGGACAAAGGCTCTGCTATCAGTATTCAATGAGATATGGAATCAGCAATATGTGTTTTGACTCTCATCACTGGTACGTATTAATATTCAGTGGGTACTTTGGCCTGAAGTGTATACAGTAAATGTGCAGTGCTGTCTTCGGCAATAGTCAGCAGCTGCCACACACAGATAAACACCACACTGCACAAATACAGATAAGAGTAATAATCACTGGTTCTGCAGAATTTCACCATTTCAGACTTAGTCCATGCAACCTTACCAACAGTAATTGGATCGTGACCAGAATTATTTATTTTGCATACCCATAGCTACACATTTTTCAGAATGGAAGTATAGTAAATAGTGACTCTCTGTTACCAACTCACTTCCAAGCTTTAATTTATTCTACCACCGGTTAGTCAAAACTAACAAGTCCCTAACACACCTTATTGTTCTTAAAATAAACGTTGAATATTTAAATAGCAGCAATTAGTGCTGAGCAGTCACCCTTCTCAACTGACAGATGCCACACTTTACCCAATAAACAATTGACCACAAGCATTCAATGTTGAATAATAAAAGCCTTTACTTGAAATAAATGTTGTTGTTTGTCTTTCAGCTTTTCCCGGTAAGGGGTTGCCACAGCGGAACTCCAGTCTGCTAATGATTGGCAGTAGATTTTTACGAAATGCCGAGGTACCAGCTCGACACTCAACCTTCAACGAAGGCATGCCCATTTACGCACGCATTTCTTTCAAACGCTACCCAACCGCGGGGAGGACATGCAGACTCCACACAGAAGGCACTCCCAAGCCCAGCCAAGAATCGAACTGGAGAAACTCATGCTGTGAGGTAACAACTCTACCGCCATACCAATAAGTTTATTTTTTCCAAGCAAGCAAGTAAGCACATGGTAAAAGATTACACAATAAAGTAAAAATAAAATATTCAAAAAGATGAAGGAAAAAAAGACGGTTTAACATCTATACTACAAACTACCTGCATCTGACTAAAGGCATAGATTTCTCTTACTGTTTCTGGATTTAATGGCTTAATGCAATCTTCAGATTATCTACAGAGAACATAAATTAGCTTTGTTTCCAAGTGTATCTTCCAACAGTCACTTCTCTAACTTCCGTTCTTCTGTAATGGATGCTGTTTGAATAAGCAGTCAGTTCATCTATTTATGTTATTTATGTTGTTATATATATGTTGTTTATGTTATTATGTTACACTGATATTACTGGGTGTTTCACTATGCTATTTTGGTTATTTATGCTCTTGTTACTATTTTGTATATATTCTTTATTGTATTTATATTGTGCAGCTTTTCTCCCTGGGCCTCCACTGAAAATGGGCTCACTTGGCCCAGTGGACTTCCCCAGTCATCAAATTGGAAATAAATAAATAAATAAATGTTAAGTCTCCTATTTTCTGTGATTTTAGTCTGCATTTAGAAGATTCCCTTCTTGAATCCATAGCTACATATCTAAGGGTAAGGGAAAGATTCAGTAAGTAAATGTCCAAATAAAGAAACAGCCATGTGACCTAATTCAGAGACTTGCAAGGGACTGTCTCTGCAACAATGCAAACAACTGTAAAGTCAAGAAGCAAGGGTTTAATTTCTTTTTTTTTACCATCATCATATTTCTACAGCAGCAAATGTGCATTTATATACCATTTTGCACATTCTATGTGGCATGTTACACCTCAGTGAAAAAGGCAAGTGCAGTGCAACCATTTTAATTTTTATCTTGATTCATAACAGTTCAAACAAAACTTCTCATGTGTTTCTAATTGAAAGAACATAAACATTTTCCATCACTACTGTACTTTTCACAAAAAAAAAAAAAAAAGTTATGTATACTGTGATGCCCCACCACTGGCCCAGTAATCAAGGAGCTTCAATCCTGACCACTAGCACCAGTGGGGGATGTACATTGGGAAGATGACAAGTACACGCACAGTATTTCCAGATGCAGCTCTCTGCAGCAAGTGAAATTTCCCTTAAGAACACACAGAGACCACAGTCAGTCCAGGGCTGGTTTCTCTCTCTTTCTCCAGATCCCCAGTAAGACTCCCCACTGGCACAGCTATAGTGTTGATATCTCAGCTGAGTGGCCAAGCCAAGACCACCAGCATACTCTCTGTCCAACCAGTGCTTCATATCCCTGCCCAAGTAGCTAACACACACACTCTTTCAGGTTTGACTTATACCTGGGAAAGATTGGCACAGGCTTACTAGCTACTCCCCCTTTTGCCCAGACTATAGCGTAGTTATCACTGTCACCAGCCAACCCTTTATCAGCTACTTTAAGGCCCTTAACAAAGGGTATCCAATATTACTGTGTAATGTTACTATTAATACAGATGGTAGTTTTATCAACAGCAAGGCTATTAGGAGTGGCCAATACAGTTTCACCAAACAAAGAAAAGTACCCCCATAACTTAAATATCTCTAGACAGATCAACCACAATGATGGGTTTAAATATATGTAATAATAAATAATAAAAGAACAAGAAAATCCTCAGTATATAATCATAGTAATATCAGAGTTCAAAATCACAGAAAATATTTAAAACAACATTGCAGGACAGTTTCAAATAAATAAAGAAAAATATCTAAGCTAAGCTTTGCTATATTCCTGAGTGTATCTAAGAGAATTATTGTACCCTAGTACACTTACTTAACTACAACAGCAAGGCAGATGTGTTGTGAATGGATCCTCTAGCTGATGTTGTCAGGTCAAAGACAGGCTACAGAATACTGAGTCTCTCTCAGAGAGCACTTAAATTAATATCTCAAATATTACTGCTGGGATAGTTTGCAGAATGACATAATTTCTTGTCACCTTACTCTATCCCAGGTGAAAACTACCACTGATGCAGCTGATAGCATTTAGCATCTCCCTGTGAAAATATATAGACAAGGGCTTTTCTTAGATCTAAGGCAGATCCTGGAAGTCAACTTCTCTGGTACACACATTATGTCTCCTGCTGCACTGAAGCTGAAAGATAACATCTTTTTAATGCATGGCCATAAAGTAATTTAATTTAAGCTGCTTTTCTGAAGTTAACCTCCTGTGTCTCAGTTTCCATTGTTACAATATATACATTTAAACGGTTACAATAGTGTATGAACATTTCTTTTATTTTCCAGTAGGGTAAACTGAGGTTACATTTTTAAGCTCAGTACTTTACAAGCCCTTTTCAACACACACTTCTGTACCAGCAGTTTGATATCCACATAACATATAACATCTTACATAAAGCATGTTGACATTCACAAATGACACATAACCATTTACAAAATTCCAGACAGCTGTGCTGGCAGTAATTTATTTTGTTTCACTTCTATATAAACCATGTTAATATTCACAAACGACATGTAATTATTTACAAAATTCCAGATAGCTGGGGTGGTAGTATCTCCCTTTGTACACTTCTACCCCCCCCCCTCTGAAGACTCAAGCTAGTTTTGCAAGTGACCCTTGAGAAATGTTGCTTGAGAGGGATGAGCCTATTTGGGAATACCTTACCCCATTTCCTGTCTTGACAGCTCATTTGCATTGGCATTGCTAACCCCACTGCAGTGCTGCACTGTGATATCATATGTCTGCAATCCTAGGCTCCACCTTAGTAACTTGGCATTTTGCTGGCTGGCTCAATGTAGCCATAATATGGGATTGTGGACTGTAACTACAGTGAATTTCCTTCCATACAAATAAGGCTGAAGTTTATGCAGTGCCCACACTATGGGTAGACACCCCTTTTCCACAGCTGCATAGCATTCCTCCCTGGGTTGCAGACTATGGCTGAAATATACCACTGGGTTCTCTTCTCTCTCCGAGGAAACCTGGCTGAGTACAGCCCCCACCCCATGGTTTGAAGCATCCACCTGCACAACAAATTATTTCTTGTAATCTGGACTGGATAACACAGGGGGTCCTCCCAAAGCTCCTTTAAGCTTCTGGAATGCCTGCTTACGTGCTGGGGTCCACGCTACCTTATCTGGCCTGTTTTTCCTTGTCAGATCTGTGAGGGAGCAGCTAATATAATTGGGGACAAACTTTCTGTAATACCCTGCTGTCCCTAAGAATGCCATCACCTGCTTTTTAGTATCAGGAGCAGGCCATGTTTGAATGGCTTGCACTTTGGAAAGTACTGGTCTGATTTACAACTCCCCACTCTATGTCCCAGGTAGGAGACCTCTGCCATACCCACCTGAAATTTACTGGGCTTAATGGTCAACTCTGCTCTTTGCAGTCTACTCAGCACCTCCTTGACAATGCTGAAGGTGCTCTTGCCAGGAATGGCTGTAGATGGCAATATCATCCAGGTAAGCAAGAGCAAACCCTCCTGCTAGGATACAATCTACCAGCCTCTGGAAAGTTGCTGGGGCATTTTTCATCCCAAAGGACATCTTCGGGAACTCATACAAGCCAAAAGGAGGAACAAAGGCTGACCTCTCTCTAGCGCTGGGAGTCAAGGGCCCCTGCCAGTAGCCCTTGTTAAGATCAATAGTAGTAAGATACTTCACCCCACCCAGCTGCTCTAGGGCTTCATCTGTCCCAGGCATGGGGTAAGCATCTGACTCTCTGACTAATTTCCTGTAGTCCACACAGAACCTGGTGCTGCCATCCTTCTTTGGTACCAGCACCACTGGGGTGGCCAGGGACTGCTGGACTCTTAGATTACCCTTGGTGCCAACAATTCCTGTATCTCCTCCCTCAGAGTCTGTTTGACCCTCTCAGGCACCCTATAAGGGGGCTTGCTTAATAGGCCTTTGGGGTCCCATATCCACATGGTGCTGCACCAGGTGGGTGCACCCTGGTTTCCCAGTGAACATGTCCCCAAACTCCTTTAACACTGCTCGGATTTCTCGAACCTGGGTAGGAGACAGCTGCTGGGACACTGCTACCCCTTTTACTGAGGTGTCAATGTGAGCCTCAATTAGGAGATTAGTAACCAGATCCCCCTCAGACTCCTCCTGCCATCCACTGCAAATACTCAGCACAAGGGCCTCCCTATCATGATAAGGCTTCATCATGCTAACATGGTACAATTTATGCCCCTGCCTCCTGCTTAGCAGTTCTGCCATGTAGTTAACATCACTTACCTTCCTTACCACTTTGAAGGGTCCCTTCCAAGCTGCCTGCAGCTTGTTGTGTCTGAAAGGAATGAAAACCATAACTTGCTTCCCCACAGCATACTCCCTAGCTCAAGTATTCCTTTCATACTAGACCTTTTTCTGCTGTTGGGCTTCTAACATGTTCTCCTGGGCCAAGCTAATGAGTTTCCTGAGCCTTGTCCTAAGGTTTACGACATATGCCACAACAGACTCCTTGTGGGATTCACACTCACCCTCCTACTCATTGCAAATCAGATCTACAGGTCCCCCTCACCCTATGCCCATACAGCAACTTAAAGGGTGAAAAACCTGTAGATTTCTGGGGCACCTCCCTGTAAACAAACAAGGGATGGGGCATATATTTGTCCCACTCCCTCTTAAACTGGTCTGCAAATGCCTGTAGCATGTTCCTGAGAGTAGAGTTTAACCTTTCTACCACACCATTAGTCCAGTCGTGGTAGGGGTGTTCTTTAGGTGCTTCACCCCACAGAGCTCCCACAGACAAGCCAGCAGATCTGACATGAAACTAGCACCTCAGTCAGTCAGTATTTCATTTGGGAAACCTACCCTGCTGAAAATCTCTAACAAAGCATTTGCCACCTTTTTTGCCTCACTGGAGGCGCTGGAGGACAGAGACACTGCCTCAGGGTATCTGGTAGCATAATCTACCACCACTAGAATATACTTCTTTCTTGTGGAACTTGGAGTACTCAGAGGCCCCACAATATCCATAGCTACCCTCTGAAATGGCTCCTCAATCACAGGCAAAGCCATCAAAGGAGCCTTGACCTTGTCTCCTGCCTTTCCTACCTTTTGGCACTGCTCACAGGTCATGCAGTACCCTGTTAAATCTCTGGAAATCTCAGGCCAATAAAAGTTCTGCATAATACGTCTCTTGGTATGCTTTATGTCCATATGACCTGCAAAGGGAATATCATGGGCTATGGTTAGAAGTGCCAGATGGTAGGCTCTGTGCACTACCAACTGCTGGATTCTCTCACCATCTAACCCTCCCTCAGGGGATCACTGTCTATACAGTACCTTTTGTCCCAGTATACAGATTCGCCCTTCCCTTCAGAACAGGTGACTCTCTGGCTATCTCCCTCAGGCCTTCTAATGTAGGGTCTGAGAACTGAGCCTGTCTCAACTCTCTCCCTTTGTAACCCTTCCCAGCTCCCCTTCCCCACAAAGTCTGGCATTCTTTGACAGTGGTGCCTCACTGTCAACCTCGGTACTACTACTCACCTCTGCCCTTGCAGTCAATCTGTCCATTCATCATTACCCACAAGCAGCTGTGTCTTACCTTCAGTCTCACTGCTACAGGCTAGCACCCTCTCTGAAGTAACCACCACACCAGTCCCAGCTTCAAATCTGTTGTCTGTCTGGGTCCCCCCAGGCTACCAAACCCACATGCTTGTCTATAAGCCTGACTGCATGTAACTGCATTCACACAAGGTACTGTATTATCAAAGTAATTTTTATTGGGACATCTGCAGGGATATCCGCAAACACACCTACTTGCTTACTTCTTTTTCCACCCTCCCAGTTAAGGTGAACCCTAGCCAAATATATTTGGAATGGGGTCCCTCCTAAAGCTCTGACTGGAACAGACTGCCCAAGCAAGTAGGGCTCTTCTTTAACCATTGGTCAGAAGCTGTGTCTCTCTCTTACCAGTGGTCTGTTTCCCATCTACTAAGATAATATATAACCTCTTGTGGTAGTTTGGTACCCTTGCTGTCTCCAGACAGCTTACTGCTGGCATTCTGTTATTCCCCCTTACTGGCTCTCCCCTTTTGTTCCCCACCTTGCCTCCATGGACATCTATATGCTACATGACCCCACTGATTGCATTTATAACATTTAAGCCTTGGTCCTAGCCATATACCTGAATTAGTGGCTTCCCCTGCTACTTGTAGACTCTGTTGGGGCAGTCTAGGCTGCCCACCATAAGTTCCTTTAGACCCATGAGCAGCACTGAGTATCTCTTTCCTGTGCAGTAATGCCCTGCTTGGTATGTATAGGACTCCCTTTTCCCCAACTCATCTGCTGTGTTACATTCTCTATCCACTAACCAGATTCTTATGTCCTCAAGCAAAGTGCTAAGGGCTTGTTTTATCACCAAAAGGTCTGCCAGCCCTTCAAAAGTGGTGACATGACAGCCACTCACCCATCTATGAAAATAAGTGCTTAACTCAGCAATATATTTACACACGCTTTTATCTGCCTTGCATCTATGCTCACAAAACGTTTTTTCTATAAGCTTCATTTGTTAACTTAAAACACTCTTAACAAACACATTTTAACTGTATTTTAATGTAAGCAATCAGTATCAGACAATTTAGAAATAGTAGTTACAGCTTTACCATGGAATAAGATGGTCAGGGACCATACCCAGAGCACTTGGTCAACATCATACTGTTTACATACCCTTTCAAACATATGGACAAAACTGACAAAATTATCACCATATGTAAATTGTAGAAGGCATTTACTGCCTTTGTGCTTCTGGGGTTAGGTTATTCACTTCCCTATTGCCTCCATGACCCTGGCAAAGAGTCAGCATCTCCTTTTCGTGTTGCCTCTGCCTCTCATTTTTCTCAGCTTCCAGATGTCTCAGTTTCTCATTTTCTTCAGCCTCCGGGCATCTCAGTCTCTCTGCAGATTCTATTTCCAAATGTTTGGCCTCCAGTTCAAATCTCTTTAACTCCAGATGGATTTTTAATTCTTCTGCGGAAAGGTTGAAATGTCCATTTTCTGAGAGTTATACAACCCCAAAACCAGTCTGGTTGCCCTTCTGGTTGCTGGTCTGTGATACAGCTGTGACTAAGGCTGCAATAATTTCTGCTTTAGTCAGGTTGGCATGCACCAGTCCTTTGTCTTGGCACATCTCAGCAAACTGGCTCCGTTTCAGTTTGCCATACTCCTCTGCTGACATTCTTGCCTGCTCTCCCCTGACTAACTAAACTAACAAAAAAAAATAAAACTATTGTGATATGAAACTCTGAACATTCACTGTGTGGCTGACAGAGACTTCAAACACCTTATTTAGTGACCACTGCTTACAGGCTACATGAATTCAATATCCATACCAATGAATCCTACTATGTGGATATCCCACCACTGCCAACCAATAAATGTGACATCCCACTGCTGCCACCAATAAATGTGACATCCCCCACTGGTGCTAGTGGTGAGGATTGGGGGTCCTTGATTACTGGGCCAGTGGTGAGCCATCACATATATAACTAGTGAAGTCACTTCAAATCAACTAAATCAGGTAGTAGAATTATTAAGTGTATATAAAGGCATGTGAAAACAGAAGACAGCCTGGCAAAAAAGAGAGTAAAATAAAAGGAGGAGCAAGCATCTGAGAACTTTTCAATGTGGAGTGGCTATAAACATGAATTGAAAATCTGTCTTGCATTGTGTCAGTTACATAACCTTTTTAATAAAAGAAATAATTTTCTTAAAATATGTAAAAAGCAGAAATATATGTCATGGCTAAAAGAAACTCAGAGAAGAACAGAACCAAAATTATATTTTGATTATTGGCAGTTTAAACATGGAAAAAGTGTGTAATGTACAACAAATATGAAACTGAAAATGCATTTGAACATACAACATAAATGATAAAAGTATTATATTTGTTAGATACTGAGGCACACGTTTTAACATAATGCATGTTCAAACTTTTAAGTTATGGAAACTGAGAGATAAGCTAATCTAACCATGTACAAGTTTATAGCTTAAGTAAGTATTAGGTTGTTTGACTTGCTTGAGACCTAGCATGCTTAAATAATTATGATTACATGGAAAAGGCAATGCCATGTTACGTAATTCTGCACATTCCTTGGTATGGAATGTTTGACAAGTTTTATCACATTCAGAATGATTCTACCAAATTGCCAGCTGTGCAGACTCGCAGGAATTGCCAAGATTCCAGTAAGTACATATTAGGATAACACTGAGAAGGGAATGCACAAAATGGACAGCATGGGTGAGACTGCAAAACAAAGCAACTGAAATCACTTCATAAATAGCATTGCTGCTGTGAGTAAGTCTAGTCATTTCATATATACAGATTCACAAGTCCTGAATAAAGCAGTTGAGAGTGAGAAGCACCACCTTTGAATGATAGTAAAGATTAAAATGCTTTTCTGTGCAAGATGCTAATCAATGATTTTTACCAATTAAATCAAATGAAGAGAACTCTTAAGATATGTGTTTCTAATTCAGTTTGGAAACTGCAGCTTTATCTGATTATTGTTTGGCAGTTTATAAGTTTCAGAAGTATTTTAGAAAACTGCAGCTAAGATAGTTGGTGTAATTAATGGCATAGATAACATTACTAATGAGATCCTGGTATAGAGTCTTCCTTCAAAAATTAAAGTTGTAGATTAATACGTTTACTACATTGAGACAATAAAACCAAGCTGAAAAAGTAATTGCAAGATCAGAACAACAAAGTCATGATACATATGGGTTACATTTTATCTTCAGAAGGTGTTTGAAATGATACGACGAGAAGGTCACAGCTGTCATGCATATACTGCCACCAGAAGACAGGCCTTGATTTTTGTTCCTTTCCCATTATCTTTTAAAATTCATTCCAAACTTGTCAGAGATAATTGTGATATTAAAGCAACTGCTAGAAAATGATATAGAGTGACACTGACACTGAAATATTAAACAGGAAAACAGCTTTGAATTGCTTAACTCATTGGTTGTATAAAAGTTTTTTTTTGTGAATATGTTTCCAGATGATGCTAGTGCCAATGATATAGGTATTGTGGTTATATAATAAAGAAGACGTGGTATATGTGTCCAAAGAAAAGATTTGCACAGTTTGAAAAGATTTGCACAGTTTGAAAAGGATACTATTATGTCTGCAAAAACTACAATCTATAAGTTACTTGGAAGATGTCAAATTTGCACGGCAAAATATGTTGAAACATTTATACCTACAGGAGCAGACTGAGGATCATTTGGGATATGAATTTGAACTTAAAAGGTTCATTTATCAGTTTCCAATGACAAAGAGAAAGCTTAGAAATGTTCAGACATTTACTCCACAAGAGTCAGAAATAAGTTTGCTGAAGAAATTTTCCAAAGTATGTTGACCTCTGGAAAATGTCTTCAGAATAAAGGCCAATCAGAAATCTTTTTGAAAAGTTGTTACAAAAAAAGTGTTCTTCACACTAATGAACCCTTACAAGTTCATCTACTATCACCTAAAATGTTAAATATATATAAATATGGAAGGTCTTCAAAATATTAGCTCATTACAGTGAGTATTCATGCTTTAATGAAAACAACTTTACTATCTAAAATATAGTCATTATGCTTTATACTGTCAAGAAATCAATATGGATATGAAATTATGTGCCATAAATTAGTCCACGATAAAACATCTAATCACATATTACAATATACTGTCTTCAATTAATTTACTTTCATATAATCTACCTTCATAGTCTATGCCTTTATATTTTAATTGAGAAGATGGTGATCTATAATTCGTACATTTCATGTAAAACTGCCAGGCTGTGAACAGCCAAACAATGCAGTCCCTGTATTGTGTCACAATTGCAAAGGTAAGCAACTGAGCTAACAGCACTTCACCTGATGTCCATTGAATTTTATTTGGTTTGAAAAATATATTACACTTATGATTAAGGACTCCAGCAGTGCACTTAATTTCCTATATTTGCAACAGTAAGCATGTATCTACTAATTAATAAAATCTTCTTTCCTACTTTTCTAGTAAATTAAGAGAGTTACAATATACATTTCAAGATGGAAATCCTTAGTCTACTGTTATTGAGGAAGAGTCTATATCTACAGTTGATAAACTCACAGCTTCTGCTTAATGGGCCCTTAGAATTTGTTTGGTGTTTTTAGTAAAATGCCAAACCTGCCATAATGAAACCTTTAAATCTACTACTTAAGAATTCTGTATGTCAGAATTTCTTTATTCATTATGGAAAAGGATAAATATTATTCCCATTACATAAAGGGGTCTATGTTATATATTCAAACGTCCAAAATGTCGAATACCATACGGTCGAGACCATATGGTCGACATTTGGAAGTTTGAATATATAATAAAAAAAAGAAAAGAAAAAAGAAAAATACACCTTAACAATGCGAGCAGTGTGGCAAGCCATCCTGCATCCCCCACAACCCCTCTACTTAAATATACCAACTCTGAGACCGCACTTCAGTGCAGAAAAGGGAAATTCTCCCATTCTGCAGCATATGGCACCATTAAAAGTCAATCTTCGAATACTTGAAATGTCAATCATATGGTCTCGACCATATGACGTTCATTTCCAGCATTCGAAGATTTGACATAGACCCACATAAAGGTGAGGGTGTATCAGATTCTGAAAACTATCACCATATTAGCCTATCTTGCCTCTTCAGTAATCAATTATATCATTAAATATATCTGTAATATTGGAAATACACATTGTAGGCTTACAAATTAATTAGCAAAGATTCTCTGGGAATAGTGTGTTTTGTTGATTTAAGAGACTACTTTGTACCAACCAGTATATGGTTAAATCATAAGACACACATATAAACCAATTCAAGTGTAACTTAGACAATTGAATAGGTAACAGGAAATGCATCCCTGGTTTGGCACCTATGTCTCTAATGGACACAGGCAACCTGTAAATGGTTCATCTCCCAGGCCCCTGCCTGTAAATGTTTCATCTCCCAACTAGAACTTGACAGATATTTGGGATACATGGCTAGGCTTAAAAAGGCCCTTGTGATCATTAGCCTAGAAAACACCTATGCACCCCATTACACTGGTACCAAACAGATCACATAGTGGTACACACTCCCCCCCAGACAAACCCACATGCAAACACCCACTCACACACATATACACACACACATATCTCAGCACACAGCAATAACCAGTCACAAAGCCACACACAGACATAACCTACATACTTTACCTACCACAGCATTGATCTGCCAAACAGGGGAGACAAATCAGAGCACAGCTGCTATAGTTTGTGGCTTTGCTCTAGTCATCCTCCCCTTTGCCATAGGATAGACAACATGCAGATTTATAGTCATTCACATCTGCACAGACACTCTGACAGAGACGCATACATGCACACAGACATACACACATCCACTGCCATCATACTCTCCATCTCTGATCTTCCCATCTATACTAGCCACAGATCATATTAGGCAGCAGTCATCCAACATTCACAAACATGCGCACACATACACTCACAATAACCATTCCTGTACAGACACCAGCACTCCTACTGCCCCTGAAAGTACACACATATATAGGCAGAAAAATGTATACATCCTGGACGTAGATATACCTGTTCAGGTAGAAAAACATACTCCCATAACCTATCATACACACAGTGCACTACTTACACAGACCTATAATATGAGATACAGTTTCACCAACACTGAAATGCATAGTTACGACTGTGGGTAAATCTCCATGTGCATTTATACGTTACTACACTGTACTGTAGGAAAACTGCATAGTAAAGGCATCCATGAATTGCTATACTGCATGATTTCCCTTCCAGATTTGAGAATGGGATGTTAAAGGGCCTTATGACCACAGGCCCTGCCCACAGATGACCACATTTATATACAAACTCTTGCTGCACAGTAGTGTATAAGTGTGCTGTTAAACATTGACACTATGAATTGGAACAGCCATGCAAAGAACTCAACTCAACTTGTATGTGTGTGTCTGGCATTTGGTGCAAGGGATTATGGCTATGAGCTGCAGTTCCTGTGGTACAGCATCTGAGTCTCTTAGCCCTCATTTGCCTACTGTCTGACCCTGAGAAAGTCACTTAAGCAGACATTTCTTCAGGTCTCCCCTGAAAAGGGACTATGGCTATATCTGGTTAAGTAAAAGGTGATATTATTACACTGGGTATAGCTTGTTATAGTAGGTTATAGTATTGTATGTCAAATTACATTATGTCACACTGAACTGTAGAAATTACTTCTTTTCTTGCATTATGTGTTATATTTATAACACCCCTAAAATGTATAATTTATGGGACTAGTGGATCTGTTTACTGAAAGTAAATTAAATCCATTTTCCCTAGATGCAATGAATTTACACTTGCACACTCATCGGCAGGCAAGGAGGAACTGCAATAAATCATAGATTATGAAAACTAAATGCAAACCAGAAACACAATAAATCCCAATCAAATCAACATATTTTCAAATTCCAGGTGCTTTTAAATCTACCACAAACTGAAGCACTTACTTTGTTATTAAGGTTCAGTAATATAAATTAGAAATAAGCCAACTTCATTCTGTGCACACATCTTGCATATCAATATTTACACACAAAGTTGAAATACTCTTGTCTCCATCCAAACCCATTTAATGTATCACAAAATCTTGCTTACCTCGCTACAACTTCATTGTCTATCTTCACTATGCAGTACGGGTCACTGGTGCCGGACCTGGAAGTGAAAAATGACAAATTTAGCATAATGCCAAATTACAAGAGTGTCTGGTTGATTTCAAAAAGTTACATTAGGGTTTGTTTATTTATTTACTGATATAAGAGGTGGTCACTCTTAATACTTACAATATAGTAAGGCTATTATTTTTGGTGCATTTTCTTTGCTTTGCATGATTTGGGCTACCTATGCATAGCTTCACTAATGGTCATACAAATGCCTGCTCACTTTCTGTACCCAGTATGCCTGCATATGAACAATATGGTTTATCTTGAATGATACAGAAGTTGCTACCGATTCTCCCTCTGGTTGTGAAACACTCTGCCTAAGTTCAAATCACTTTCTCTGCAGCTTAACTAATTTTTGCAAACTGTCAGCTAAGCTGTGTGTGATTTTTTTTTATTTAGCTGCCAAAAGTGTTTCATGCTTACATGTCTGCATATTTATTCACCAAAGCAAAACAATAATAATTGTTTCATTTATAACAGCAAGAAACTTGAACATTATAATAAAATAATACACCAGTCAACTAACATGCAATTATAAAAATAGCAACAATGAGTTAGAAAGGCTGATTCATCTAACATTTGCATAGAAAAAAAATAAGTTAACAAAAAAGAACAGCTCGGCTATTCCACTATCGCTTCATGTAAACTTCCATTAATAACAAGGGTGAATCAGGCTCAGGAACAATAACTAGGTAGGGAGTCACATGATGGAAGGACAGAAGGAGCACATGACTGCTGCTGTTGTGTACATGTGTGATGGGGTGGGGGGGTGAGAGGAATGTCAGTATCACCAGGCACCCCATAGTGAGTTCCAGACTGCCACACACTTACACTGACAGGCCAAATGAGACAAGAAGTTTGGAGACGTCTCCCTATTTGCAAACTCTCTGCACTTTACCTTTAAGGGTTAAGACAAGGTAAGCCAAATGACACATCTTAGACAATATCAGTGACCAAGCATGGCAAATTTCTGGAATAGAAAGTTTTATGACAATTCACACGCTTTGCTGCTTAGGAAGAAGTCATCAGCATGCCATAGCATGAAGGTAAGTTTCAGAGAAAAAAAATAAAAGTCATTTGTCAAAGATGAATTCCAGTAAGTACTGCAGATTTAGTGTAGCAAACATCACTGGTCAAAAATAAGGATGTATGTAGCTAAAATGAAAATAATCCTTCTTCGTGGCATTTCTAGAATCTTCTTGTGGGTTTGTGGGGGTGGGGTATTGGGGGACTTGACAGGGAGCAAAACAAGATGTTTTCCAGCATCTGCAACTAAGGCATTGCATCCACAATTGTGCAAAAGGTTTTTAAGCCACACTACAAAATGAAATAAAAAAAAATCCAAAATCTGATACATCAGTACCTACTTCTGGTTATGTTCTTAAAGCAGAGCAAACCCACAACTGAACTATTTCCAAAACCCCAAGATTAATGATCATATAACTCAGCCAGCAAGCTAAAAAAAAATGCCAGCCATCTTTGTTCCTTTCACATTGACAGACCAACAAAGAGTTTTGACTTCACAACATTTACTTCAGTTTACTACATACAGTTTTAAGTTAACAGCTGTGGCCCAATGTTTGAGTAACTTATTACTTTTAATGATGGGACGATAGAAAAATAAACTTTATTTTGCAAAAAAAGGAATAAATCATTTGTGTAAAGATGGCTCCAAGGTACATAGGGTAGGAGTCCTCAGTGCTACCCAGGACACCTGTATTTGACTAGCAAACCTGACACTTTAGATGGCACTTTAGACTGGGGATAAAAAGGCAGCAGTATTTTACCAGTGTGACTATTGTAGAGGAGGGGTTGTAAGCAGGGATGGAAGCCCTGGTGATGATGCTGGGGTATATATCCCACACCTAAAGAAATTCTTGGGGTATGCATCCCACACCTACAGAAATTCTTGACTGTTAATCTTACATTATTAAATGCCAGACAATGGAATAGGGAACTAGACAGGGCATATAAATAAAAAAAAATCCTGATTGACACTAATATGAAGCTGCACTGGGACACCTCAGTCTCCTCTCTGGAAGCAAGATGTATTTTTGAATTAGGTCTGGGAAGGTCAAGAGTGACTCCTGGCACCTAAGATCGAGGAAAGTCACCAGTGACAGCCAGTGTTTTCCAAAGAGAAAAAAAGCTCTATTTAAAGAACTATATAGAGGAACCAGACTGTCAGTCTTTTACTAGAACTAAAGAACTACAATAAAAGAGCACATGCAAAGACCTATTGGAAGTGTACAGCATTTTGTAGATTGAAACGTGTTTTCCTACCTTCCAAAATAGTTAATTTCAGATTGACATTATATACATTTTTGCATCACAAGTGCTCCTGTGGAATAGTGGCAAGGTCAATGGAAAGTGGTGACAGAACAGTACATGTTATCAGAAACTGATGGTCATCCTTAAACTATTGGAATGATTTAATTATTTTGGTGGGTGGGGATAGGTCCACTACAACTGCTCTCATGGCTGATCTGGAAGCAAGTAGGGAGGCTCACAGATTTATTTAGAATTACACAGATGGTTGGAAAAACTCAGTCAACTGGGTAACTACTAAATTCACTTACAGCACATTTTCCTAATCCTGTGTTTCACCAGTGTCTTGTTTTGGGTCTGTTTTATGTTTGTTTGTTTGTTTTCCCTTCTTTACATTATGTGCGTTCTATGACTTTATTTTTGATTCTACTACGAAATGTTGAATGGCAATTCCTCAAGCACTAGAAGCACCAAAAATAAATTCCCAAAGCACAGAATGGTCAAAAGGTAAGTGTTATGTCTGATGTGTGTGTGTGTGTGTGGGGGGGGGGGCAGCCTCACATACCATAAGACTTATATAGTCCAACTCCACTGTCACACTAACATGAAGGCAGAACTCTTTAAAAAGAAGAGAATTGCTGCTGTCATACACAGAACTTACACTGACAGTGATTTCCAATGGAAAACTGTGATCAGGGTTGTATTCCTCAGTATCTTGTGCTTTGGGCTACTCACTCTAGAGGAATTTTACCTTGATGACTTGTAGGTATACCTTCATTTTCAGTTCTTTCAGGTTGTAATTTAAATCTGCTGCTTTTCTTTCATGCTGTCAGTGTTTGTCTCACTTCTAGATACATTGAGTGCAGCTATAGACCTCTAATAAACCTTTTATTATATTTCTTGGGGCACAAAAACAGATGCAGTTTTAATTATAGTTAGAAGTCACTTACAAATATCATGGATTCGCACCAAGTCAGACTCCATCAGCAAGTTGCTGGTGGCACTTGGAGCTTAGTGGATTTTTTTATGGTAGAAAGAAACGAAAAAAGGTACTCCTCAGCTTTTTTACTTCACCTATACAAGTAGCTTATAAAAAGAAGACAGCATCGGGATTTGTTCCTTAGTGGTCCCTGCAGTAGAATCACTATTTAAAACTGTATGCGACTAGTAAAAGCAAGGTACAGTCAAAAAATAATGGCTCAGGTTCAAAGAACAGACAGATTTATGGACTTCTGCCGTGTGTGTGTGTGTGTGTGTGTGTGTGTGTGTGTGTGTGTGTGTGTGTGTGTGTGTGTGTGTGTGTGTGTGTGTGTGTGTGTGTGTGTGTGTGTGTGTTTGTGTGTGTGTGTGTGTGTGTGTGTGTGTGTGTGTGTGTGTGTGTGTGTGTGTGTGTGTGTGTGTGTGATTCAGCTGAACATGCAGCAGTTCTACTGCTCTGGCTGTGACATTTTCCAAGATGCAAGGCTGGTGCTGATGCCTGCCAGAATAAGACAACCAAGGTTAGATACAGGTCTCTTCTACTCATCATAAACGAACCAGTCTAGCTATGTGTACACTTAATGTATGCACTGATGATGCCCTACAGGTACATTTGTGGATTTATTTCCCATACTTAATTTATTGTTTACAGATGTGCCTGTATTAGTATTAATGTTGTAAAAGCTGCCCAAATGTTGCATTTTAGTGGTTATTGGCACTGTGCATTTTAATGGCAGCTGGCTTCAACTCTAAGTCTTTTATGAAATTTAGGAAACAGATTTTGTATTCTTTTTTTTTGTTGTTGCATTTGTGCTTTTCATTGTACTGAATTTTTGAAATGTATATAAACAAAAGACACACACAAACAATGAAATACAAACAATGAAATACACAACTATTTTATCGACAAGTAACCTTATAATTAACTAAAATTCTTTAAAATATAAAGCCACCATGAAAATGCTAAATTCATTTTTAAGAAGATTAGGACAAGACAGGATGTGCTTTGAGTGCTACTATCTGACCATAAGCCACAACTCTGTGTATCTTACTCCTTAAATAAGTGCAGCACTTTACTACAGTCTATAACACAGAAGATTATTACTGGGTCTCTGATCATAACTAGTATGTTATTTGTGTCTGAGACATGGATGTCAAGAAATTCACCTCAAGAGAGAAGTTTGATAGATGAATCTCAACATCCATGTTGCAAACAGATAGCTTTCCCAGGTTATGATTGGAAAGATCCAGTAATAATGCTTTGTAGTGCATGGAGCATTACTTGTTCCCTTGCACTACAAAAGTTAGAAAAATAAAAGATAAAAGTTGTAGCAGTGTTTTACAGCTTAGAAAGATGTACCAAACTAACCTCTTACACACAGAGACTGGCCACCCAACATGTCAGTAAGTACTTTGTCCTGACTTTTATCGTCCTTCTGCTGTGGCCACTGAGCAATGACTACTGCCTAACAGCACTGAGGAAGTATATAACAATTATTAAGCACTTTTCTGACATCAGAAATGTGCTTAAAAAAAAACTGTCTCTTTCTTTTCACCAGTTTTGGAGTGCAATTGCAGCACTCCATGCACTACATGATCGTTTTTGTACCACTGCTTCAAGAAAACACTCCCAAAAAAAGAACCATATATTCTATTCTGTAGAAACATAAAAGGAAATGCATAAATTACTGAGTTAAATGTTCAGCAAGTAGTTTAGTTTAAATGTTACTTAATGTCCATAAGTGTAAAATCTTTAATTTCAGAACCCAAGAATCGATGCCCTCTTTTATGTCAGTTGGTCCCAGTGGTCTTTTATCCTTTCTTACTGTCCTCAAGACATGCTGAATAATTTTGGATTGTATTAATTCTTTTATGCTGCATCTTTTGAGACATAGTCGCTTCTGAGTTACAGACATGATAGCTCTAACAGTACAAACGAGAAAAATAGTTCTCAACTGCATAAGTGAGACGAGTCTCCTTGTATCATCTGTTGTAAGTAAAGTTCTGAGGACAATGTTGCAAAGAAATACTGCTATGGATTAAACTGGCCAAAGGAATGGCTACCCTGACAGATTCCAGACACAGTCAGACTGACGGGAATGACCTGAGAATATTCCTTCTTCATCCTTTAAGACTCAAGTATCCCTTTGAGTACCTCTATTTTCTAAATTTATTAAGGATACATCACTAAAGATAATTAATTTCAGTTAGGATATGTTTCTAACTGTTGAAATTGTAATGTTACTTTTTTCAAACTTCAGTTTTCAAAATAACAATTTTTGGTTTATGTATGGTTTGTGGATTGACATAAATTTGTCTTGAATGCATCCATCAAACTTTGCAGCATACCTTTTCTGTCTGATAAATCCAAAGTGCTTCATACATTTTTCACTTTATTCGGTTCTTCTCTGAGCAAGAACTACTTTTGTAAATCCCTCACAGCATCATTGGGAATGGGGCAAAGATTCACCTGAGTTGTTCCATAAATAGTAACAAACGGTATAATCCAGCATCAAACATTTCATGCCGAAAATGCAGTTAAACTGTGTAACCTCTGCAAAAGCTAATTCCAAAATCTTTTGTTCTCCTCAGATCCCAAGTAGGACACAGAGATGCAGTTTTATGAGTCATCAGATGGAATCAGAAAACAAAGCAGCAAAGGGAGAGTTTGCTTCCAAAGGAACTCCTGTCCCATAGGCAACTGCAACTGACTCATATAAACCAGATGACATAATATACACAGGGGTGCAGCCATGTTTTCTGCAGTAAATAGACCCGCATTCACTTGTGCTAACAAAGAGACAAATTATTCAATGATGTTATTTTATTAAAAATAAAAAATTGCCTAGATATGCCATTAAAAATTAGGCAGACTAAAGAAAATGCTTTCCTCACTTTGATAAATACACAAGTGGCCAAAGTTTAAATTGGTGTCAAACAAATCTTTAATGACTGTGAACATTTTTTATGTTTTAATCAATTATTTTCTAATAATAAGTTATGTCCTTTTTTCCAGTTTGCTTACTAGTATACTTTATTAGTTTTGTGCTATTACACTGATTTAGTAAATTTTGTTTTTCTTATTCAGATTTGTTCTTTCAAACTGGACAACCAAAAAGGTGCATTCATTGACATTAAGGGCAAGGCCATTGCTACTACTAAAGGAATATGTTTTGGAGGAATTTGTCATCTTTTACTTATGCTACCCAGTTAGGTAATTTAGCTATTTCCCAATTTTTTTGTCTTAGAAGGCCAGTCTGAAAACAAATGTTCCAAGCACAGAGTCCTACAAAACATCACTGTTAATCTCAATCAGGATGGACAGGTGATACCTCTCCATTACAGATTCCTTCAGGTCACCACTGTTAATTTTTATCAAGATGGACTGGTAATGACTCCCCAACACGGAGTCCTACAGGGCACCATTGTTAATCTCCACCATCCCTACTTGCTGTGTCACATTATTAAATATAAGTTTAACTCAGTAAACTACATATGGACTGCATTTAATTTCTCAGTTATTCCTTTGTACTAAATAGAGTTAAGTGCTAAAGCAAGGTCAAGACAGGTAGCACGTACTGTCAGTCCTTCAGCACCTACTACCAAAACTTCCATTATACTCTTAAATAAACCAGAGAATCTATACCTCCAGTCAGACATGTCCAGAGATTCTTAGACTTAATACTAAAATTCCATGGAACGGAGAGTTAACAAACCAGCTACAGGGCACAGTATTCTTGGTATGGCCCTAAGTAATGTAGCCACTACATGTACCACTGCTCTAGTTTCTCTATCCTTGGTTAAGTCTGACCATAAAGTGATAATCTTCTTTTTCAAAATCTCTAAAACTCCTTCAGTCAATAATTACAAACTCATGGCTTTCAAATGGGAAACCCTCCACATATTTAATGATGATCAATTGAAATTCATCTGTAACATCACCAAACCTGATATTGACATAGTTGCCACTTATACACAGAAGTTCTACTCTCACATAGGTAAGTCCCTTGATCTGCCTATTCCTACTAGATCTAAATATATGTAACTATTTGAAATGTCAGGACCAGCTAGATCCAGTCCAAAATACTGAGACTGAATGGCTGAAAGATGAGACTTGCATATACTAAGTCTGAGATGTCATTTCTCCGAATATTCCCTTTTCTCCAAGGTATGATGATCTCATATTTTGGTATATATAACTTCAACGGGCTTGGCCCTATGCAAAAAAGGAGTTTTAAGGAGAAGAGTCATTTTTGACATTCAGTCTTCTCCTGTGTTTTTGGTCTTTTTTTTCCACTAGGGAGCCCTAAATATAATGGGAAGTTTAAGAACAAGCAACCCTGGTAGTCCACAAGCTTGAATAAACTCTATTAAGACTAAAAATGTTACATCATATAACAGATCTAAAAATTCTCATATTAAAGATTGCATCAAGAATATCAGTAAGGAATTTCATTAAGGAGCTAACAGCTACTATCAGAGCTAGTAAAGGCAATCATGAACTTAAATTAACTTATGAAGCCAAAGATAATCTTAAGTCCTTCTTATGTATTATAATGCAACTAGAGAAAAAACACACCCAACCTTGCTCTCAACGTATACAAAATGGCACCATCCACTCAGATCCAGTACTCATACAGTACTGTAACGTGCACTATACAAACTGTGCAATAATTCAGTCTAATCATAGATATGTTGTTATTGTTTCAATTTTACTTTGACAGTATTACCTTCATATTATTCCTTGTCTTTCTTGTCTCCTGTTCTGGGATGGGTGTGGGTCACTGCTGTCCTACTTTATTTACAAATTGCTACGTATTAAAGTTCTACTGTGATATTTTATTCATTTTTCTCTGTCTATATGTGCAACTGTTTCCTGCATTGAGAATGAAGCATTGCAATTTCATTCAACTACACTGCTGTGTAGTTCTGAATGACAATAAAGTTTTCTTTGATTTTGACTTTGACTCATAGCAAATATATCAGCACACAAATTTAATACAAACTTTACCCCTGAAACAACTATCTTAAGTCCAAAAATCCCTGAATCCCCTACAACTCCTAATATTACAAAGGAAGACATACTGTAGGTACTCTCTTAGACAACAACACTACTTACGTTGTTTTTATTAATTTACTGGGTATGTTTGGTGTAATGGTTTACATCTTCACTTCACAGACACAAAGTACAGGGTTTGATTATGACTTTAGGTTATTAGCTATACTTAAAATGGCCCTTTAGGTCAGTTAGCCTAGTATTCACCTATAAACCTGGATTTTAAAAAAATAGTGTCAAACCTTTTCTTTGTTGAACCCCTCCTTAAACTGTTTAGCCTGAGCACAGTTATTGGATTTGTCCCTGAAGTAAAGAAAGCTACAGTTCTGATACTCCTACACAGGGGTTGCCCTACAATGAACCCAGGAAACTGTAGACACATTAGCCTGATGAGTCTGATTTGCAAAGTTATGGGGCACTTCATATCTGACCTCAAAAAATATGATATCAAATAAACTTATCGGGGGGGAGGGGGCTTCCAGTCCGACTTCTAGAATGTAAGCTTCAAAAGATTGAGCTCCAGAGAAGAAGTGCTAAAAACATGACAGTGATCGTGGGATGGATGCATTATTTAAATAGTTTGCTTACGGATTACCTGGTAATCCAAGTTATATGTCATTGATGAAGCAACAGCCTAGTAAAGCAAAACTGAACTTAGACTCTTAGTGGCACCACTCCATCCCAGCACCAGAGGGCATTGGATCAATTTGTACCTTCACAGACCCCTATGTCTGGACTGCCAAAACTTCTTCATTAGCAATCTCAAGACCCTCCAGTCTCAGAAATTGCTTTGCTTGCAGCATCAATAACACAGCTTACAGTTTCAATGGAAATCTTTCAAAATTCACGGACTGCTCAAGTACAATAAATGAAAACATCAGTTGTAACAGTTCCAGATCACACCAGTTCACTTGGACAGGTGGTACTAGAACAATCTGCATACCATGAAGAAGCTGAACTTCAAATTCATTTTTTGCTATAATTTAACCAGACACTACATGAGTATTTATTTACTCAGGAAAACATATCCTGGTGCAATTATATTAGAATAATGGGTCTACAAGAAGGAGCTGAGCAAAAAGATATATCACGTTTCCTTCAAGTATGGCTGCCTACTACTCTTGATTTGGTTTGGATATTCATAGATAGATTCATAGATTAGTACTAGGCTAATTGCCCTTGCGAGCCATTTTAAGCCTAGCCAATTATCCCCTGTGAGATTCAAACCCTGTACCTTGTGTTTGTAAGGCAAACACCTTAACCATTAGGCCACGCTCCCTGTTCTCTAAATTAAAATTGGAGAGGGAACAGAGATCATTGCTTCCAATGCCTAAGACAAATGTGCCTCCTAGACCAATCAAGTTTAATTTTCTATCATTTCAGCAAAAAAGAAGTGTTGCATGCTCATGGTCTAATGATAGTGGGCATCTAGGTCATAAAATCAGGTTCAACAATGAATTCTTTAAGTATGTGTTTGGTAAAAGGAAAGGCTAGCTTCCACTGCTCCAAATATTAAAAGTAAAAGGAATTAAAGCATCAGTTTTGTATCCTACCAGGTTAAGGGTTGCAATTCCAGATGGGTGCTGTTTTTACACAGACAGAGGCTGCCATATTGTTTTTGAAAGATAAAGGTGCTGCAGTGCTTCCTGAGAATATGGAATGGTCACCCCAAACATCAAATATGGAATGGTCACCCCAAACACCAAAGTGAGATAGGAAAATAGATGTGATGACAGTTTTTTCAGTGGATCCTAAAAGGTCTAAATCAGCTCTGTCTAGAATGGATCAGTCCTCCATGATACTGGCTACCTGAAAGGTAACTGATTGAGAACTGTGGATTATACCCAACACGATTCCTTGGCTGTTGACTAAATTTGCAAGTGCTTTCTCTTTCTTCGTCTTAATGGGATGCTAACCATTATATTACTTTAATTATGCATCTTATATACTGCAATTGATTTAAGTTCAAATGGTGCTAGTCTATGATGTGCTCACTTCATAATAAGAGTTGAATTTTTCATGGAACTTTGACACTTGCTGTACATATCTCTTGATCTGGTTTAACTGACATCTCCACTGGACACTGTGGGTAGGAGACATCTGACACTGTTATAATCTCGTAACCTAGGGAGTCACTTTCCTGCATAAATATTAATGTAAATAGTTACTTACTAGATAGATTCTGGAGTACAGTTTTAATTTAGATACTGTGTTTACCTTCTAGTATGTCAGCAGCAGTTAAAATGTTATGTAATTTGTTTCTTCAAGTAATGTATGTAATTTTTTTTTTCAAGCAGTAGTTATTTTTATTCAAGGAGCTCATCTTAAACTTCAACATAATTTAAAAGATATTCTAGGAAACTATTTTTTTAGGCAGCAGAGCAATATACTCTGCCCATGGATGGGATAAGCCATACTTTTTCTTTTCATTAATATAAGTAAAATTACTTAGCATTAATTTTAATGGTATTAATTCTCCCATCAAGCAGGTTCGGATGCTTATATGTGTACAACATTATTCTCCAGATATCATCCTATTACAGGAGACCTACCTGTCAGATGCAAACCACTCAAAGCTAATGTCATGGGGAGAGAGCATAGTTGCTTCTTCCATGCATCCTACAACAAAGTGCAAGGGACTCATTATATTAGTTAGAAACATATATTCACAAGTTCAGATATAACGTAAGTTGTCCATTATAGGTGATGAATTGGGTGAAGTGATATTCTAGAAAGACACAGGCATAATAGTCCTAGTTTCCCTGTATCTTCATCCCTCTGTACGTGTCAGGGAGGCAAAATGTATACTACAATATGTCCACGATAATCATCAAGGTTCCTTGGAAGTAGGTGGGGATTTTAATCGCATTTTAAACCCAAAGGATACCATAGCCAAAAGAAAATTTTCTTTAACTACCCCACCCCACCAAATTCTTAAAGACATGGGTTGATTAAATATCCTTAGAAGATCTACCTATACATGTAGATGGAGATCGATGCCTACCACTCATCATTCATTGCATTTGGAACATCAACCAGGATAGACAAGGTACATGTTAAATCTGCCTTATTTGATGTTACCTATACTTAAGGTAGACACATGGCCATTCTCTGACTATACAGCACTGATCTTGTATTTCCCACTTTGAGTTCTGTTGCCACCTAAGATATGGAGACTTTACCCTTTTTGTACTAGGTGTCCAGGTTTTAGTAAACAGTTGATTGAAGCCACACAGAAATTTTTGGAAGCCCATGTAGTAGGACAAAATTCCCCCGTGTGCTCACTCTAGTTATGGAAAAAATGGACCCACTTACTAAGGTATTTGCAAAAGCAGTATCAGCAAGCGCTTCATCAACATTGTACCGAGGTTCTCAAACTTCTACTCTGGAGCTAGAATCACTAAAGATGAAGATACAAGTGATGGTTACTAAAAAAAACTGAAATAGCCCCAGATAGACCCCAACTCCAATATTATGAGGTCTCACCACAGGTCTATTCCAGATTAGCTAGGAGATATATTAAAATCTCAAGCAACATATATCAGTATTCCTCCAAACAAATTCCACATTAAGGAAACACAGAACATTGGACAATATTTTAGATCAATTCCAAAGTTACTATCAAGTTATGTATAGATGTGATGTTAGCCCTGCTAATACTTTTAAAGGTAGTCTTAATTTACCTTGCACTTTTCCATCCCTGTCTTATTTGATATCAGAGCAGGAGCAGAATTTTGCAAGGGCCATAACTAAACAAGTAAATCTGACAGCAATTAAAAAATTAAAAATTAATAAGACTCTAAGCTGTGGCAGACTCCTAGCAGAAGTATATAAGCGGCTCCCTCCTCAAGCTTTGGATCTTCTTTGGAGTGTCAGCCTGGCAGACTCTCAACAGGCTACTATTCCACCCTCTTGGAAACAGTCTTTAATTCTTTCAATACCTAACCCTACTAAAGACTTTTTGCTGCCTTTGAATTAGAGGCTTATATCTTTGTTAAACATCAATACCAAGATATATATGGGTGTTTGGGTATATAGGATGGCCCACCTTCTTCCTCTTTTGACTAACTTGATCAACCAGGCTTTATAAAGGATAGATAATCTAAAATCATATATTAAGAGCTGTGCTATGGTTAGAAAGGGTTCATATTTGAGGAGATTTCATAGCTCTATTGTCAGTAGATGCAGAAGAGGAATTTGACAGTATTAAATGGAATTACCTGGTTAATATTTTCTAATTATTTCATTTTCCTACTGCTTTTATAAATGGCATAATGGCTTTATATTAAGGATCCAGTGCCATTTATATCAAAGCCATCAGTGATCTAAAAAGGAGTTTGACCGGGATGTCCCTTAGCCCCACTATTATTCATTATAATCACTGAACCACTAGCACATGTTCTTTCTAATGCACTTAATCCCCCATTCCAAACTCATAGACCCTCAAAGAGATGTTCAGAATTCCTGGAGCATTTAGAGTGATTGGCAGCATTTTTTTGGGTTAGAAAGTTAACCCTTCCAAATCTATACTTGTAATGCCAAAACATAATTCTACTCTTTTAGATTATGAAAAGTATAATTTTTAAACTCTCCTTTCTTTAAATATCTAGGGATTAATTTTACTAAGGACACTTAATCTAAGGACATCTAAGGACACTTGAAATATTAAGGTGCACGCAATCCAGCAACTGATAATTAACAGTTCCTTTTGAGATTAAGCTCCTTCTACTGAAAATGATGTTATAAACCAAGATTTTTTTGTAACAAAAGTGGCGACTGGAAGGCGAAAACTGCGAAGTCCAACAAAATCCACAAAATGTAAAAGTTAAGCACACAATTTTATTCGAATCGCTTTTCATCCAGCTAGCAGCTAAACTTCTTCAGACAACAAGATAAAATAAAGTACTACATCCAGCTCCATTTATACTTCATCTAAATCATTTGTTGTACAAATTGATTAATTGGAGTTGGATGTAGTAGTTTATTCTTTGGTTTCTTCAGTAAGATTTTTTTTGTATTTTCTCTAAGCCTTGTCCATGAGAATTTCAAACATGACCTTTTTCCCCCAAACACCTTTACTGAATTATCACTACTGACATAAGTAAATTTACATTCATATAAAAGTAATCACACTATAAACATAACAAACATTTTACTTCACATATATTGCTATATATCATATAACCTAAGTGAAGTTACATAAATTATTCAATGCCTGCCTTTTTTTTAAAGAAGAAACATCTTTATTAAACCATCACTTACTACATAAGCAATTATACATTATTATAAATGAAAACAAACCACACTGACACAATCCTAGTTGCAAGCATTTTACATCACAAACCATACTGACATACTCCCAGTTGCAAAAATTATACATCTCTTATAATCTACCCAATCTTTTCTAGTCAAACATTACATAGTTCATTTAAGTCCTGCCTTCTTTTAAACCTCATTCCTCCCCTGTAGGTAATGTTTCCACAATTCTCATGTTTTCCTATGTACTTTGCTCCTACCCTTTTCTCAAGTCCAGTTGTTTTATCTCTGTTAATATATTCACTACTTCTAGTATAATTGGTTCAGATTTTGATTTCCATTTTCTAGTACTTAGCTTTCTTGCCAGCTACCATAATTAGACACAGCAAGGCCTTAACATGTCTAGGCAATTCCAATTGTGTATCATAGCTCAGAAAAATCATCTCCCTCATCATACTAATCTTTCCACTGAACATCTCCGATAGCGCATCCCCACAGGAAATCCTTAAAGTAAGAATTTTAAACTTGACCTTGAGAAAATATGACAGAATTTCTTTAAATTTATATGGTCTCCAGTCCTTACCAGGGGAAATTTGAGTGCACATTATGCTCCTCAATCACTTGGAGGCATCTAATTGCCACTTTTATCTGCTACATAGGCATCTAATTGCCACTTTTATCTGCTACATACTAAGCAACTATCTTGAAGCTGTACAAGGATCTCTGTCAACCTGATTCCTCCCCATCGTGGGCAATGCTGATGACAACCATTCTTCATTCCAAACTCCATCATCTATTTTTTGGCAATAAAGAGGATCATCAACAATATGCAAAATATGTAATATTATTTGCTACAGCAATGGGCTTCTGTATTAAGCTTCCTACAATTGCTTTATCACAGTACTCTAATGCTATACATAGGACTATTAATACAATTTTCAAGAAGATAGATCCACCTGGTACACTGACATCTTTAATGTCTCTCTGTGCTCACATCCAAGCTTTCTGGTAGCTTGGTACAGGTTTCCTTGGAGAGAATGGTGGGGTAAGAATCTTATTTTTGCTCTTCAGCTATATACCAACTATGTTCTTAAATCTTTATCTGACTTAAAAGCAGACATCATATTTATTATTATCATCTTATCTCCGCAATTAAGTCAACAATTAATCTAGGACATGTTCATGTGAAGATATGTGAAGGCTGCCAGTTTAACTAGATAGAATTTTGTAGATAACTCTGTCATTTGTAAATATTAATATAAGCCACAGGCTTGTTCTCTTAAATGTGAAAATACTGTATTGCATGTTGAACTGCAAAAATGTAACCACATTGCACTCTGCTGTAGGAAAGCTGATAAGTCAAGCATTACATAATTGTTTGATCTCAAAACTTGGAGCCAAGATGTCTGGCTGACGGAATTCTTCCTATTGTTTTGAGACTAGAGTTAATTACTAGATTTTACATATATAATGTCTTTAATTGCTGTAGTTTCCTGACCAGGTGCAAGCTTACTAAGAAATGTTAATTTGGAGTTTCTGTTGCCTGGGAAACCAGAGAATTGCTAAGAATGATGTACTCTAAAATGAGTCAGCAGGATGTATTATCAATTTAAAGGGCGTTCTCAGAGACAGAGGCAGAGCTTTTTGGTATTGTCTTGAGAACATACAACTCACTAGCACTCTGCGTGTGTCTGTATGTAAGTGGGATCTTAGACTTTAGTGTATCTCTTAGAAATAGCTAGGAAATAAGAAGATTAGACTAGTTGTTTTCTGTACTGATGTCAGAACTATTCTACTGGTTATTTTAAGCATTTCTCTGTGATCTCTGAAGTCTTGACTAGCACTGTGTAGTAAGAAGTATTGTCTTGTGTTTTTATTATTTATTATTAAATATTTTTAAACATTTCAACTGTGGCTGTTTTGTGTAGAGATAATTTAAGTTCTAGAGTACACTGCATGCATATGGTGATACCGTACAAAGCCACTTCAATTGTCTTGCTGCTCAGTCACACTTACCATTTGGATAATAATATTGCACAGTAATAATTGGACACCCCTTGGTAAGGGCCTTATTAGTAGCTGATATTAGTGGTTGGTGGCAGTGATTACTACCTTATAACCTGGCAGGAAGGGGCATAGCTGGAGAATCCATGCCAGCCTTCCCCAGGAGTGTCTGTGTGTTTGTATATAACTCATATCTTAAAGAGTGTGTGTGTGTGCCAGCTACTTGGGCAGGGACATGAAGCACTGGTTGGACAGAGCGGGTGCTGGAGGTTTTAGCCTGACAACTAGGCTGAGACCTGTACCCTACAGCTGTGCCATTGGGGAGGTCTTATTGGGGATCTGGACAGAAATGGAGAAACCAGCCCCAGACTGACTGTGATCTGTGTACTCTTAAGGGAAATTGTACTTTACTGTGTGTGTATTTGTTATCCTTCCCAATATGGATGCCCTCACTGGTGTTAGTGGTGAGGATTGAGTCTCCTTGATTACTGGGCCAGCGCATGGGTGTCACAGTTCATACAATCATTAATTCCTCCTTCCCTCCCCCTCAAATACTGCATACTGTGATCAGAAATACTAGCAATACGCATACCCACTATCACATCGGTACAAATACAATCTTACTATTAATTGACTCATGAATATAGTTAAAATCTCATTGAAACAGAAAATTTAAAGGAGAGGGAAAATCATATTGTAAAACTACTATAATTAACTAGAAGTACCACTACCTCTACCAAATGGAAACGTTTCCCATAGAAGTGTCTTCATAGGCTTTTCCTCACTAATGATAAGTTGTAATTGACTACCGACCTATTTGCTGGAGATGTAATTTAGATCAATGTGACCCATCATGGCAACAGATGTTCTGGGACTGCCTTACACTGCAACTGTTCCGGACACAATTTTGGGACATAGCTGGTGGATGGTACCATACTATAGATCACAAAGGAAAATACTTATTGGTTTATGGAACTCTCCAAGAACTACAAATCCCATCACCTATATTATATTTAAATTATTATAGCAGTTAAGAAGTTTAGCAGTAGACATTGGAAATCCCCAAACCACCTCAGATTTCTATTTGCCGAATATTCTGAAAGCAGTTTATAAGGCAGAAAAGGCAGTGGCTGAAAGAAAAGGTTGGGAAATCTTATTTTATGTTAAATGAGACCCATGTTTGGAATTTCTTGCATTGATAAATTGAATGCACTCCAAGGTGAGATGGATATCACATAGCTCCCCCTTTTTTCTATATGCCATTCTCATTCTATCACTCTGCTACTCCATAACCACTTTATATTAGGTATAATGGTACCAGATTTATGTGATGCACATATCTGTTTTATTTTCTGGGCAAGCTCCACTTCCTCTCTTTATGCATGCTGTTCTACCTGCATTGTAATATTTTATTCATGGGATTAATGAATGTTGAACTATAATTTTGTTATATATAATGTGTTCTCAATTTAAGACAACTAGCTGCTGTACAAATTTATAGTATATCACATATATTACCATGGTTGTATGGAATGTTAAACTCAGTTAATGTCTGCATTAATTGTTAAAATTTAATAAAAAGGTTTATGCAAAGAAATGATCAGGCTTGACCTACATCAGCTTGGCATTGTCAAAGGTAGATTTTGCTTATACAGTTTGTCTATTTCTTTGAGAGAGTCAGATAAGTTATAGATAGTCGTCATTCTGTTTACACAGCTTATTTGAATCTGGACAAATCATGTGACACTATATCCCATGTTGGCAACATTAATAAGCTATGTGCCATAAATGTAATTCTATACAGTTTCCACTGCTACTGTAGTACTTAATTACATTGTGTCTGCTAGTTTCACAGGACAGTAGTATCTAGACTGTATGATTCCCTGCACTTGAGCTCTAAACTCAGCATTGTCACATTACGAGGGTTTTCTGACTGCACTCTTGTGACTGAAATGTGCTGTAGCAAAACTATCTTAGTTGGGAGCTGTTTGCTGAAAGCTTGTTGTGTGTTTTCCTGATTGGTATGTAGGCCTTGCTGTTGCAAAACTTCTTTTTCTGATTCTATATAAGCCCAGTGTTTCCACTAGGCTGCTCTCCACAGCTGCATCCAGTAGTGCCCTATATAAACACAAATGATTTCAAGTTAAATGTATCTCAGAATACAAGCAAGCAAGGCAGGCAGAAACACTAAATCACAAACCAAGCGAAAAACAGGATATCCAATAGCTGCAAACGAAATTCTTTTGCGTTTAATATAAAACTTGCCATTGTTTCCTGCCTTGAATGAATTACCAGTCTTGATGAACCTACACATCCTACATGCCCCCACATGTGAACATTCCATTGAGTCTCAAACTAGGTCTAATATTTTTAATATTTTTACCTTCAAGGAGGCTTTTCAAGTGTACGCCTCTCCTATAAACTACTTTAGACAACTGACCAACTCTATCCATTAGTAAATTATCCTTATGTAAAAAGGACCAGTTTTTATAAAGAATTAATTTTACTTGTTCGCTGTCTTTGCTGAAGGTAGTGATAAAACACACACTGTAAGGTGAAGACTGCCTAGCCTGGTTATGTGTATCTTTTTTCATGTTGTTATCCAAAATGTCATTCGTGGACAAAGCCAATTGGTTAATATCAGGTGTTTTAGGTGTTAAAGAAGCCTCAACATGTGACTCTTGACTGACATTAAATAATGATAAAAGTGGTGTAATAACTCCTCTATGTCGTCTACTACTTATTTCTTCCATTAAATCATCTATTAGGGGGATAGGATAACCCCTATTATAAAACATGTCTTTCAGTAGTTCACATTCAGTTATAAAATCACATTCTGTTAAACACATTCTTGCTGCCCTAATAAATTGACCTTTAACTATAGAATGTTTTTGCATATATAGATGTGCACTGGTGTAGTGCAGAAAGGAGTTACAGTAAGAAGGTTTTCTATAAATCTTAGAACAGTATCTTCTATTTGTTGTGTCTTTCATCAAATTAATGTGCAAATAGTCTATATTGACAGGGTCAAATTTGCACGTAAACTTGAATGTTGTAGCAGAGTTGAAGTAATCTACAGGTTGTAGTGCTTTAATCTCATTACCTCTAAAAATAATGAGAATGTCATCTAAAAATCTAGTGTAGTACACCAAGGAGGCTTTGATTTCAGGTTTGTCAACCTATATCTGTAGTCTAGTCCAGATACAGATTTGCTGTATCCAGGAGTGTTTGTAAGCATCTGAGCGGTGCCAAAGTCTGCTCTTCAATTTTTCCCTTAGATCTGCTAGTTCTCTCCTCTTCTGCACTTTTACTAGCTTATTAGTCTAGCACTTTACCAGACTTTTTGTAGCAATTATTGTAGCACACAAAAGGCTACCAGCACTAAATGTTCTACAAGGAAACAGCTCCAGTACTTATTATTACTGCTCACCCCTCCAGGCATGTCTAAAGGTCAGTTTCCAGTGCTATCTCCTATTAACCTGGTGAACCTGGGCATCCTGAGGTAAAGTAGCAACTGCCTCATGTACAACAACAACCATCTCCTTTTACCTCCCAACACTCAGACTTGCAAGAGATGCACTTATATATCCAAATTGGAAGTCATGCACTCTCCAGCCAAGACCGGAATAGCTAAAAGGCAAAAAAAAGTCTTCTAGCACTGCTTAAGCTGCCAAGGAACAGAAAAACAGAAAGGACGTAGTAGACTCTTCAGCAGAACACCACGGCTATATTTTCAATAGCTGGAAAAACTCATGTATCTCCACAATTCAGCAACGTAAAAACTTTAATAACACACAAAAATAAAGATAATTATGATAAGCACTTCCAGCTAATAATAGCCTTCATCAGAACCAATCTGAGATGTACCTCCTTGGACTACATAAAAAGAGACATGGAGGAGCTCTCAGAGTATGTAGCCCATGTGGGTATGACTCTAGCCCTGAGCAGCATCCTACCATCACCCAGTATGATACCACAGTACAAGCAGAAAATGACTGATTTCAACAATTGGCTAAGTTTTTGGTATCATTCTAAGGGGATCCAGTATTTGCCTGGGATGACATGATTGACAGACCTCGATGCTTTGCCAGAGATGTACTGCATCTGTCACTCCAGGGCTTCCGGATACTGGCCAAGGCTCTTGCCACCCCTATAGTACCTTTTTTAGGCGGTGTTCCAAAGACCAAATTACCAATGTAAGAGCTACAAACAAATGCAATCTGATGATCATGCTGCTCAACGCTAGAAGTCTAAATCTCAAAATGCACTTGCTTGAAGCACTCCTTAAAATGGAGAACATCAACATTTGTACTGTAACAGAAACCTGGCTCAAGGCAGCAAAAAGCACCCCTGCACTACCAGGCTATAACTCATTCCACATCTTTTGGCCCCAGAACTTGGACCGAAGCTTCAAAGGTGGTGGTGTTTCCATATTCATAAAGGATACACGCACCTCAAGATTGGTAGCCCAACATAACGCATCAGAGATACTGCAAGTGCAGCTAACATTGGGTAAGACAGCGATTCAGGTCATAGCTGCTATAGGTCCCCAACCATGTTCCAAGACTCACAATCCACATTCCTAAGCACCCTGGAGAATATTAGGGTCCAACCTAACACTCTCATATTTGGTGACTTCAACTACCCCTCCGTTAACTGGGAAAATTACTCATGTACCAATACACTTGCCCAATGTTTCCTGGAATTCACTAATTCCAATGCCCTTGACAAGCTCTTCTTACCCCCACTAGAGGTAGCAACATCCTTGACCTGGTCAGTACTAACATGGGCAACCATTGGTCTACACCAATAGTCAACTCCTCCCTGGTTAGATCCAACCACAAACTAATCACCTTGGAAATCCAAATCCCTCTCACCCACCCCCACCCCCTGCAAAAGTAACCACCATGAAAAACTTCTACAAAGCTAACTTTGGGCTCCTAAAAACAGAGGTGGCTAACTTCACGGCACCCCATGCAAATGGAGAATAGTTGCATGACCGTCAAATCATACAACAGTGCACTGTATGAACACGTACACAAATGCATGGATCTCACCATCCCCAATAGACCAAGACGCTCTCTTCCATAAAAAGGAAGCTAATATGGTGGTTCCCTGCCATAAACACACTCTACAACAGAAGGAGGAAACTGATGCAGAATAAGGTGAAGTCCCAAAACTGGAAAAACTCCCTTATCAACCTCAACAAAAAGTTGAGATTCCTCATCAAATCCTCTAAAGCTAGCTATGAAAGCAGAATTGCAGCAGATAGTAAAGACAATCACAAGGCCTTCTATAGTTATGTAAAGAATCTCCACAGCAATACTCAGATTTGCTCTGAGCTACTGCACAATGGTACTTCCTGCACTGAGCCAACAGATATTGACAATATACTGGCCGACAGATTCAGTGCCAACTTTACCCCCCCCAAAAGGACCAATCACAATACCAGTAGACTGCCAGGCACCCAGTATTACTGCTGCACAGGTTAAAACAGCACTGTCCAAGGCCAAGAATACAGCTTCTATGGGACCTGACAATATCCTTGGCTGTGTTCTACATGAACTACAGAGTGAACTGGCATCTCACCTGTGTGCCCTGTTCAATCACAGCCTCACCTCAGGCTTTGTCCCTACTGAATGGTGTACTGCTACAGTCATCCCTCTCCACAAAGGAAAGTGACTACAGACCCTGGGAACTATCACCCCAATAGCCTGATGAGTCTGATATGCAAAGCTATGGAATGCATCATCATGGACCTAAAAAACAAGGATATATGGAATCTCCAAACTTTGGATCCCACACAGTTCTTTTTGTGAAGGGTAAATCATGCCTGCTCAACTTGGTCGATTTCTTTAAGTCAGTCACTAGAGTTGTGGATGAAGGCAAGGTGGTTCATACAGCCTACCTTGATCTGGCCAAGGACCTTTGATATCATTGCCCACTCGGGAATCCTAGAAAAACTCACTAAGCTAGGCATCAACCCCTATATTACTAGGTGGGTTGCAAACTGGCTCACAGATAGAACCCACAGTGTGAAAGTAGCTGACTCCAAGTCAGACTGCTGACTAGTCATGAGTGGAGTCCCACAGGGTTCGGTCCTGGGCCCTCCCCTGTTTGGTATCTACTTCTCTGAAGTCCAGGCCAACACGAAGGGACTCTAGCTGACAAAGCTCACAGACGATTGCAATTTGGGAGCTATTATTAACTCCCCAAGTGATGCTGACATCCTATAGAATGGCCTCACTGAGACCAATGCCTTGTGTCAGAATCATGGCTTTAAGCTCAATGCCAAAAAATGTGTCATCATCCCCTTTGGGAAAAACCCAATTCCCATGAATTACCACATTGATGGTAGTCCACTGAATGCAGAAGGTGTTATAAGAAATCTGGGAACACAGGTTGACAGCAATTTCTCTTTTGATCACCACATTCCCACTGTGGTCAGAATGTCCTTCTATGTGGCACATCTCATTACTAAGGGTTTTGCATCCAGGAAGAAAGAGGTCATTGTCTCTTTCTACTCTTCCCTCATTACACCAATCATCGAGTACAATGCCACATTTGGTATGTACCTCACTAGACACCTGCAACAACTGGAGAGGCCACAAAAGTACCTCACAAAGAGGATCCTAGGCCTTAAGCACTTGTCCTATATGGACAGACTAAAAAAACTACAACTATTCATTGTCTCATATCGCCTACTTAGAAGCAATCTCTGCTTGACTTACAAACCCATGTCTGACTCAGCTCTGTTAGAAATGCTACATCTAAAGAAATCCCAATCCCTCTGCACCACATGCTCCAGAGACCTCAACCTATTACCACAACCAACAGAACATACTGGAGGGACAGGCTCATAACCGAGAGAATGCCCATGCTGTGAAACAGACTTCCCATAGATGTCAAGCAGAGCACCTCACTGACCCTCTTCAAGAGAAATATTGATGAGTGGATGGGAAATAGAAAATTCACCCTGGGGATAACTCCAGTGGCTCTACTCGACAGATGCACTGGGAACTAAGGTTGGGTGGCACGATGCCAGGGTAATCCTATGGCTAGGTTTGTAAAGGCCCCAGGGCTATTAGCCTAGTACACACCTATGAACCTATGATATGTTAACTGTGCATCTGTGATTTAAGATAGTCAGTGGGGTGTTGGTGCAATGTGTTACACGTGATTTCCTACTACTGCTTAGGATCAGATGTGAGGCTTTTACAGTGAATTCTTCAGAACCTGTGTATCCATGCTCAGTGCTCTAGATACTAGTCTACTTAGGTGTATTTATGCCTGTTAGCTCTCATTAACAATTGTGTGAGCATAAGACAGTTCTTACATTGCCTGAGATAATTAAGTTAATTCATGTACTGCTTCCATTACTAATCTAAAGTAAGTGCCTTCTGTTTAAAAAGGGCCACTAAATTGGCAAATATTGTAAAATATTTTAATTTTTAATCAAACCATGCACCTTCTATTTTATCTTTTAAAGCTACTTTGTAGGACAATACCTAGTGGAACAAAATGGTTAGTTTAAAAGTAAGCTGAAAAAATGAACTAAAATTGTGATTTGTGAATTGAACAACTAGTTGATATATAGATATGAATGTGAACATAGCTCTCAGCCTCTTACTGCCAGAGTCAGTGGCAAAAGCAGAAACACTTGGGGACAGTTTTTTAAAAGTATTAGTACCATTAACCTAAGCAGTTGAGAGAATAAGACAATGTAAATTAACATGCATTTTCGGAAGTAAAAGACATCTTTAACTAATTATTTTTATTAAATATTATCCATCACCTTTTCTCCCAAACATTGCCAGTTTTAGGGGGGATTAAGTGAGACAGAGCATTTTTTGTTGTTGTTGTTGTGGTGTCTTTCGGTTTTTCCCGGCTAGGGGTCGCCACAGCGGAACTCCGGTCCGCCGCTGAATTTGCAAGTTATTTTTTTTGCCAGTTGCCAGCCCTGATGCACACCCTCTTCGAAGACGGTACACCCATTCACGCATGTCTCCACACAGAAGATGCTCTAGCTGACAGTCGAACCGGACAGCATCTTACTGTGAGGCGACAATGCAGCAGACCACCTCGATGACCCTCTTCAAGAGAAATATCGATGAGTGGATGGGAAATAGAAAATTCACCCTGGGGATAACTCCAGTGGCTCTACTCGACAGATGCACTGGGAACTAAGGTCGGGTGGCACGATGCCAGGGTAATCTTATGGCTAGATTTGTAAAGGCTCCACAGCCATTAGCCTAGTACACGCCTATGAACCTATGTTATATTAACTGTGCATCTGTGATTTAAGATAGTCAGTGGGGTGTTGGTGCAATGTGTTACACATGTGATTTCCTACTACTGCTTAGATTCAGATGTGAGGCTTTTACAGTGAATTCTTCAGAACCTGTGTATCCATGCTCAGTGCTCTAGATACTAGTCTACTTAGGTGTATTTATGCCTGTTAGCTCTCATTAACAATTGTGTGAGCATAAGACAGTTCTTACATTGCCTGAGATAATTAAGTTAATTCATGTACTGCTTCCATTACTAATCTAAAGTAAATGCCTTCTGTTTAAAAAGGGCCACTAAACTGGCAAATATTGTAAAATATTTTAATTTGTAATCAAACCATGCACCTTCTATTTTATCTTTTAAAGCTACTTTGTAGGACAATACCTAGTGGAACAAAATGGTTAGTTTAAAAGTAAACTGAAAAAATGAACTAAAATTGTGATTTGTGAATTGAACAACTAGTTGATATACGGATATGAATGTGAACATAGCTCTCAGCCTCTTACTGCCATAATCAGTGGCAAAAGCAGAAACACTTGGGGACAGTTTTTTTAAAAGTATTAGTAACATTAACTTAAGCAGTTGAGAGAATAAGACAATGTAAATTAACATGCATTTTCGGAAGTAAAAGACATCTTTAATTATTTTTATTAAATATTATCCATCACCTTTTCTCCCAAACATTGCCAGTTTTAGGAGGGATTAAGAGAGACAGAGCATTTTCTTGTAACACAGTAAAATGGTTTGTGAAAATCAGGGGTGGTTAAGAGGCATGAAACTCAGAGTAATTGAAGTTTAATTAGTTTAAAAGCAGGACCTTCACTTATTTAATCTTACAATGCTCAGTAGTAGAACAGATTAAAATAGTGGTAGGAGGGGCTCTTGCATTCAAATTAACATAAGGTGTAGACACCACTGCATTTAAGACTAGAACAGCAAACGAATGTTAAGAGGTGGCAACATATCAGGACTTCTCCACACAGCATTTATTTTTACAACTTTCTTAAGAAATCATTGAACTGGTATTCCTTGCTAGGTCAAACACAATGACCCCTATCTAGCTCCAACCACAGCTCAAAAGCTATTAATATTTCCTCCCAAAAAAGGAATACAGAGGTTTGCTACTACCCTTACATTGTTTTCAAAACTTATAGAAAAAAAATCCTTAAATAAATTAAGAGCACTAAAGTGAGACAAACAAGAAAAAACAATGTAAATGTACAAACCAAAAAAAAAAAAATGTTTACATATGTAACAGTCTGTTCTGGCAGTTGCCTCAAGTTAGTATATCTTCAGTTAGGTTAAGCAGGAAAGTAACATCTCAACTCCTCTCAGAATCTACAAGCAGTTAATTTTATTGACATTTATTGACATTCAATTAGCATGAAAATCCGACAGGGTAAGCATTCATTTTCAGTGGAGGTCTGGGTAGAAAAACTCCAAAGTATTGCAAAACATTTTGAGAACAATAATTTTACAGTCTTTAAAAATAATACAAAAGCATCTACAGTTTAAATAATTATACCAAATTGGACATAATATGGAAACACTATTTAAGAATGGATACAAATTACGTGACAATAATTTAATAGTTAACAAAACTTTAGCCAGTTTATGGCGAAATTAAAGGCAATTTAATACAATACAAACAGTAATTGCAATGTGAAGTGAGAAAAAAACAGGCTTATAGTATATTTAGCGAGAAAGCCTGTTACCTAATTGTTTCATTGAATAGTGTGCTGTGTGTTTCTCTGCTGTAAGAGGGGGTGGTGGTCTTCTCACTTCTTTGTTATCTGATATTTAGCTGTTAGCCTAGAGGGTATCCTCTGTACTTTAAGTGCTAGCCACAAAGTTTGAGAATTCATTTTATGCTCAATTTCTGAAAGACTTGGTTGGCTACAATCACCTGTATTAGAAGCTGAAGTTAAGTGCAAACTTCCAGTACTGTATTTTAGTCTTCTGTTAAGTGCAAACTTGCAGTTTTAAAAGTACTGTATTTTATTTTTTCTGTTACCTAATTGTTTCACTGAATAGTGTGCTGTTCTCTCTGCAGTTAGTTCCTCACCTACCCTCTCTGTTCTTGTCTTGGTGCTAGTGTTGGTGGCTCTGGAACTGCCTGCCCCTCCTGTAAGCCTGTATTTGAACACTCCTCCTGCGTCCATCTCATTTGCTCACTTAACCGATTACAGTGAGATTATATTCTGAGTCTAGTGTTCACTCTAGTTAATACAGAGAGAAGATCTGAGAAGGCCAACCCACTTAGGTTCTTCTTTCCTCTCTCCTTGCACTTTACTAACAAAAAATTGCACTTTATTCATCTGCTTTTACTGTATTTGTGTTTCCTCCTACTTTATTTTGCTTTTGCCTCTTCTCAAAAGTACTCAATTTTATTTATTCTGCTGCATTTATTACTGCTTGGTAGTAGCCTGATTAAATTGTAACTGCTATTCTAAGTCTTTTGGTTTAAGCACATGGGCTTCATACCAGTTGATTTACATTAAGAAGGTTTGTGGTCTGCACTGTTTTGGCAGGACAGGTAGCTTGCATCCTTCTAAGCTGGGAATTGCTGACTGAAGGCTTAGTGTCTGCTATTCTAAAACTGTATTTGTTCTGGTTTAAGCATTTGGGCTTCAGGCCAGTTATTCTACATTAAGAAGGTTTGTGGTCTGCACTCTTGTGGGGAGGAGAGGCTGGATTCTGCCCTTCTGAGTTGGAAATTTCTGGTCACAGGCTTATTGTGCTTGCTTATTTGAACTGTTTCTTTCTGAAATTGGTGTGCCTTGTTGCTGTAGCATAGACCAGATTCAGGCCTGCTGAATCTAGCTTTGTTTGTATAACGTGAGCACTGATCCAGGCCACTTTTTTGGAGAAGATTCCCCTGCACCTTAGTGTGCAGTTATAACTTGTCTGACTGAAGACTGCTGGAACAGGGCTTAGTTTTGAGCTTTTTCTAGTTAATTGGGTAACTTGTTTAGATCAGTTTATTCATTTTCTATTGTTTTATATATATCTATGCACTTTATCCATCTGTTTTTACTGTATTGGTGTTTCTTCCTACTTTATTACTAGGGCCATTGACTACAACTCTGATCTGAGATATATAACAATAAGTATCCTTTTTCTGTGCATTTAAAGTGTTTTTTTTATTGTATCTGCTTTATTTTCTGAAAAAAAAAAAAAAAAAAAAAAAACCTTGTTTCCCGGCTTTCTAAGCTAGTACAGTCCAGTTTTCAGGTTAGTGCTGAATTCAGGGCTGTGTTACAAATCTCTGTGTTTGCTCATACCTTACTTGGATAGAAGGAAGTTTCTCTGTTCACCTGTGAGAGAGGGAAGCTTTGAGCTGCCTATCTGTCCCTGGAGGAGTGGTTTCAGGCCAGAAATTAGTAGTTTATTAGCCATTTTGGGCTAATTTCTGTCTCTTTCATTTCCCTGCTATAAAAAATGCATTTGCCCGGTTTTGCATGCCAGACAGCGCCTGTTAGCTAGGGTATAACTATTCCCAGCTCCACAAAGTCTCCTCTTCGATTTGTCCCTTGGAACTAGACAAACTTTCAACTTAAGCACTCAAGCCATTCTTTTCTCAGCCCAGCCCTTGCTCAAAACTCATAGCAAGCACTTATAAATCCTAGCAGTAGACCCCCATACTGTACAGAAAGACAAGGCTCCCTATTAGACATTACCAGCCAATCAGTAAAACAGTTCACTGTACCTATTCAGGCATGTCCAAAGGGCAGTTTCAGGTGTACTCTCCAGTGCAACTGGTGAATTTGGGCATTTTGAGGCAATGTTACAACTGCCTCATGTACACAGACAGCCCTCTCCTCCTACCACCGAACACTAATACATGCGAGAGATGCAATTATACAGCCAAACTGGAAGCCAAGGTCTCTCAACCCAAGAATGGATCAGACAGTTAAGAGGAGAAGGGAAATACTTGCATCACACCACCAGTCTCACATAGACCCATTAAACCAGCACCGGCAAAAAACATACATAAATACATAAATACGCCCCCATCCCCAGATAAGGGAACCACCATGAAAAACTTTTCAAAAGCAAACGTCATGTTACTTAAGACCGAGGTGGAAGGTTTCAAAGCCCCCATGCTAAAGGATAACACTGTCCAAGCTGCAAAATCCTTTACTAATGCATTCTACAGGTACCTAAAAGAATGCATGGATCATGCTATCCCAAGCAAAACCAAGACTCACTCCTCCAAGAAAAGGAAACCAGTCTGGTGGACCTCTGTCATAAACAAGCTATACAATAGGAGGAGGAAACTAGTACAGAAAAGAGTAAAATCCCAAGAAGGGAAGACATCCCTGATCAATATCAGCAAGAAACTACGATTCCCCCATAAAATCATCCAAGGCGAGCTTCGAAAGAAAAATTGCCAAGGACTCCAAAGATAACCACAAGGCATTCTTTAGGTATGTCAAGAATCTAAGTGGCAATGTTCAGATCTGCTCGGAGTTAGTGCAGAATGGCACAAAATACACTGAACCGAGCGATATCACCAACATCTTGGCAGGCAGGTTCAGTGCAAACTTCACCCCCCTCTCACCCCCAAAAGGGCCCATAACCATACCAGAAGAATTTAGAGCCCCTGAAATCACAGACACTCAGGTTAAAACAGCCCTCTCCAAAGCCAAAATCACAGCATCAATGGAACCTGATGGTGTCCCAGACTGCATCCTACATGAGCTCAAAGACGAACTAACCCCTCACCTAAACACACTGTTCAAACTTAGCATCTCCACAAGCTACATACCCATAGAGTGATGCACAGCAACACGTATTCGGCTCCACAAAGGTGGAGCCACAACAGACCCTGGTAACTTTCACCCTATAAGCCTGACTAGCTTGGTCTTCAAGGCTATGGAGCGCATCATCATGGAACTCATTAACAGAGACATTGGGAACCTCCAAACACTGGACCCTACCCAATTCAGCTTTGTTAAGGGCAGATCATGCCTCCTAAACCTGGTGGACTTCTTTGAGACAGTTACTAAGACTATAGATGAGGGAAAGGTGGTACACACAGTCTGCCTAGACCTCACAAAGACCTTCGACACCATTCCCCATTCTGGTATTATAGACAAGCTCACCAGCCTGAACATAAACACCTACATCATAAGATGGGTTGCCAACTGGCTCATGGACAGAACCCACATGGTGCGAGTTGCGGGAGCTAGTTCCGACTCTAAACGGGTTACAAGTGGCATTCCCCAGGGCTCAGTCCTAGGACCCCTCCTGTCTGGCATATACTTCTCAGAGGTACAGGCAAGCACAGGAGGACTATGGCTGACCAAGTTTGCAGACAACTGCAAACTAGGGACTATAATTGACTCTCCGGCTGACACAGACATCCTCCAAAAGGGTCTCACTGAGACAGACACCTGGTGTCAAAATCATGGCCTCAAGCTAAATGCCAAAAAGTGCATAGTCATCCCCTTTGGAAAAAACAAAGTACCCACAAACTACCAAATAGGTGGTAGTCCCCTAAATACGGAAGACATAATAAGGGATCTGAGGACCAAAGTAGATAGTAATCTCTCCTTTGATATCACATTGCCAAAGTGGTTAGAAAATCCTTCTGTGTAGCCCACCTAATCACAAAAGGGTTCACATCCAGATCAAAAGAGATCATTGTGCCCCTCTACTCATCACTCATCAGATCCATCATAGAGTACAATGCCCCATTTGGGATGTACCTTACAAGACACCTGCAACTGCTGGAAAGACCACAGAAGTACCTCACCAAGAGGATCACTGGTCTCAAACAGATACCCTATGCAGCTTGACTGAAGAAACTCCAGCTGTACTCAGTTGCATACCGCCTCCTCAGAGGTGATCTCTGCCTGACATACAAGGCCATGTCAAACCCAGAATTGATGGACATGCTCCACATAAAGAAAACCATATCCCCTCGAGCCACACACTCTAGGCATCTAAACCTCACCACAACAATAAATAGGATGTGCTGGAGGGATAGATTCCTGTCCCATGGACTTCCCATGCTTTGGAACAAGATTCCAATCTACATTAGGCAGAGGTCCTAGCTAACACTCTTCAAGAGAAACCTTGACGAGTGGATGGGAAACAGAACGTTTACCCCGGGGATCACTTCAGTGGCTCTGATGGACAAAGGCACAGGGAACTAATCTAAGGGGCTGGCGAAAGCCAACACATTCTGGCTAGGCTTATAAATGCCTTTGGGCAGACAGCCTAGTACCTACCTATGAACCTATGAACCTAAAGCCAGGGGAGACATTGATAAACATAGGAAGTGAGTGAAGAAGGGAAGGTAAGGAGATGTAAGGTATGAACAGGTATTTTTCTATATTTAGAATATAGTTTATTCTGGTGTTGAACAAGAAAAGCAATAGCTTTTGGCGAGGAAGACTTTCAGAACAGTTTTGAAGGATGGGAGGGAGGGTATTGACCTGATGGATAGAGATAAGGAGTTCCAGGCCTTTGCAACATGGTATGAGTACAGACAATTCCCAGCAGATTTGCTAGGTCTGTGGACAGACAGGAGTTTTTGGTCATTGGATTGTAATGACTGACTGGGAACATAGTTGTGTAGAATGTTATTTAGTGCTGGGCAAGCAAATGGATTCTGGATAATCTTATAGGTGGTAAGAAGCTGTGTACATGTTAGTAGTTGGGGTATTTCTAACCAATTTAGGGTTTTTGGTGCTATACAGTGGTGGGTTATGAAAGGGGTATTTGCTGCAAATTTAGCAATTGTTATAGCAATGTTCAAGTTTTGATTTTTGTGATGCCTGAAGTTTAGTAAGGATGGTAGCACCATAAATAAGTGTGTAGAGGAGATAAGTAGTGGCAAGTGTAGCTTTAGTTGCATCGGTGAGAAAGGTTTTGGATTTATAAAGTATCTGTAATTTTTGAAGATTTTTCCTTATGCAATTTTGTATATGCAGGTCTAATTTAAGATCATCATCCACTATCATCCCTAATAATTTTCTATGAGAAGTCACTTCAGTGGTTGTATTATCGAGTAAGCACTTTAAATTTTTTTTCATGGAAGAGGGATTTGAGGAAAAAGTAGCAGTTTATTTATTTATCTATTTGTTTGTTTGTTTGTTTGTTTGCTTGTGTTTAGGGCTGAGCATGAGTTGTGAGTTACAAAGCCATGTTTCAGTTACTGTTAAAGCTTCCCAAGTAATTTTTTGGAGGTGTGTCTTGTTGTCAGATGTGTGAAGTCATCTAAGTACTGTATTAGGGAGGTCTGTTTTGTGGATGTGTGGAGGGTATTGGTGAGAATGTTAAAGAGGCGTGGACCAAGCATAAACCCTTGTGGTAAGCCGGTGGTGACTGAAAGGTATGGAGAAAGGGTGGTGCGCTGTTTTACTGAATGATACTTACTGGATAGGTAGCTTTTGAACCACAGAAGGGTGGACTGACAGAGACCTAATGAGGACATTTGAAGTAGAAGTTTGCTGTGACAAACTGTGTTAAAGGCTTTAGACATGTTTATAAATGAGGGGACTAGTTTGCTGTTATCTCTGTTTTTATTGACAGTATCTATATAGGTTAGAAGTGTAATGCTAGTACTATGAGAAGGACAGAAGCCATGCTGTGTGGGTGATAGGAGTCCTTCCTGCAGGAGATAGTTTGGCAACTGTTTTTGAATACATTTTTCTAGTATTTTGGAGAGGGGGAATAAGATTGCAGTAGATCTAACGTTAGTAATGTCTGTTGAATTTCCTTCCTTATGCAGCGGGATAAGGTGTGACCTTTTCCATTGAGAGGGTCTGTGGGAGTCCTGGACTGAACTGTTTATAAGGATTGAGACAGGATAGGCAATGTTATCAGCTGCAATTTTAAGGTACTCGCTTGGGAGGGTATCAGCTGAAGTAGAGCATGGTTTGCATTTGTTTAAGAGTAGTTTTGTATAGGATGTTGGCACAGGTTTGAGGGTGAAAGTGGATGTGATGCTGTGTGGCTGCTGGGCAGGGTTAGGATTAGATGTTGAGGAATCCTTGGTTAGAGATGCTATAATATCTATGAGATAGGAAGTGAATTGTATTGAGGCTTTACATGATGAGTTATTGGGAAAGGGGTTAGGGTTGAATTTATTGACTGGATGTAGGATTTCATTAATGGCTGTCCAGAATTTTTTAGGGTTGTGTTTACTATTATTCTGAAAATTATTATATTATAGTCCTTTGTCTTCATTAATTTGCTTTTCAGTACAATTGTGAAGCATTCTGAAGTTTTCAAGCTATTGTGGTGTTTTTTGTTTTTGACATTCTTTCCACATGTTTTCTCATTCCTGTATTCACATTCTACTCTTTTTTGGATAGCCAAATTGCATTATTTGTTTTCACTCTCTTCCTTCTAGGAGGTGCATAACTATTTAGGATATTCAGGAAAGTTGTATTGAATTCATTTATAGCATCATCTAAGGGTTGGATTTTTTAGGAAGCTTCAGTTAATAGATGATAGGGTAGTAATGAATATTTTGGGTTAAACCTGGCCAGGTTGCACATTGTTTTATCAAATGCCATTTAAGTGGATATGTGAGATGCCTGGCTTTTTAATTTCCCCAAGTCTTTTGGGTTTCTAATACCATGATGGGAATCAACCCCCATTCCTAAGTCAAAGTATGACTCAAGTTCATGAAATGTGTATTGTTTCAGTCTTTGATGTTAGCCAGAAGTCCTCTTCGAAGCACCCGCATTGTGCCCAGTAATGACTCTTTCATATGAAGTTACATGTATCGGTAATATGTCTAAGTATGATTGCAAATTCTTTTTTTATAAGACCTGTTGCTCCTACTACTACTGGGACTGCCTGGGTATCTTTCTTCCACATTACCCTCGTTTCTGCCTGCAAGTCTTCGTATTTTATGACTTTATGTCTCTCTGTACATAAGACACTGTAGTCACTGCTTGTAGCAATTTCAATGATCAATGCTAATTTTGTCTTCTTTTCATGAACTCCCCAGCACCTGCTCCCATCCTCTTATCTCTAGGGAGCAAGTCATCACTGCCCTCCTAAAGGCAAAAAATACAGCCTCCATGGGACCCAGTAACATCCCAGGCTGCATCCTACATGAACTCAGGCATGAACTTGCAGCACCATTAGGTAACCTATTCAACCAAACCTGAGTTCTGGCTTCATCTCAGCTGAGTGGAGGACAGCCACTGTCATCCCTTTGCACAAAGCTGGAGCATCCACTGATGCAGGAAATTATAGAGCCATCAGCCTAACTAGCCTGATCTGCAAGGCCATGGAACAGATTATCATGGACATCATTAACAAGAACATTGGCAACCTCCAGACACTCGACCCCACACAGTTTGGCTTCATCAAGGGGAGGTCATGCCTGTTAAATTTGGTTGACATATAAACTCTCTCAACTAGGCATCTAACCAGATGCATGGCAACTGGCTCATTGATAGAACCGGCAGTGATGTGGACATCCTCCAGTAGGGTCTCACCTAAACAAATGACTGGTGCCAAAAACATGGCCTCAAACTGAATGCCAAAAAATGCATCATCATCCCAAATTATCACATTAATAACAGGGTCTTCAGCATGTAATCAGTCATGACACAATCCCCAGTGCAACAGGGCCCATACATCATTCAGAACTGGGAATATATAGTCTTTGTATAACACTTTTTTTAAATAATTTATTTGAGCATGAAGAATTTCTCTTTGTGTTCATGTTTTATTGCTGATCCTTCATCAGTTCCCAAATATTTATACACTCTCTCTTGCTCTAGTTCTTTTATATCATATTCATGTCCCAAACTTATGTTTTCTTAGTGCTGCAGCTCTCTTTTTTGCTTAGTTGTTTGGTTTGCCAGCAAGGCCAAATGACATTCATTCTTATATATCAAAAAAAAACTTTTGACCATTTGTGTGTCAGTTTCTTCTCTCTGACTGATGATGAAACTTTAAATCATTAAATCATCTGCAAGAGAAGAGAAGTCTTTTTTTTTTTGTTTCTGGGGATTGTGTAGTAAATTGTAGCCATGACCTACTCTGGTAAGTTAATGGATTAATAGAGCAAGAGAGAGACAGTGACAGAGTCACCCTGGTGAAATATTTGAATTTTTTTTGAATTTTAATTTAATAATAATATTATCTTTTACTTAACTAACTAACTGTAAAGTGGGTTCCACTTTTTCATGTCACTGCATGTACTCAGTGTTTGTTCTATCACCATGGTTGACTTTTCTTCTAAATGACAATAAACTCTGTCGGCATCATTTCCAGTGTTTAGTTTATATGTCATGAGAGGCATGTTACTGGTCTATAGTTTTTAGGATAGTTTGCAGTTTCACTCAAGTAAGAGCATTGTTTTTCCTGTTAACTAGGTTGGTGTCTGTTTGGGGTTACATGGCTAAATCTTCATGTAAAGATGTTACTATTTTTAGCCAGAGGTTAGGTACTGTATTTGTGCCTGGCGAGAGGTTAGATACAGTATCTGGGCCTGTGGTTTTCCAACTAGAGGCTTTTCTTAACTTTGTTTCAATCTCTCGGGCTGTTACTTCATCCCATTTCTTCTCCTGAACATTTGAACTTCTTATTCTTTATTTTACTTCTTCTATCCATTTAGCATCTTTGTTATGTTCCATAGGATCTTCATAGATATTTCTCCAAAATGTATTTTTTTCTTCTTTTTTTGGTAGTGTTTCTATTCCTTTTGCCTTGTTTCCCAACTTTCTATAAAACTTTTTTGGGTCATCAATAAATTGCTTATTTTGTACCTTTCCTTTATATTTATCTGTATATATTCTAAGTTTTTCTGCCTGTGCTGATATTTTTAATATATTATTCGCAATAGTGCACAACAGATCCTGATCTGTTCTGATACTGGGCATTGCTTTTATCACATCTATTTTTCTAGGTGTTTTTTTTTATCTGTTTCCTCTTTTATACTCTTCTAACAATGACACCTCTTGCCTTAATTGTTGTATAGCTTTTCTCTGTTCGATTTTTCCATGACGGCATTTGATTTCTCCCCCTTCCTTTCCCTTACTGTCCCGTGTTTTTGTGGTAAGACTTTATCTTTATCTTTAACTTTATTAATTTAGCTATACAGTAATATATCACATTTACTTCTGTTATATTACATGCATCTCTATGAACATTTCTAATTACTGTGTTCATTTGTTTTATCAAACTTCTAACTTGTTGGGTTTTATCGACTTTCTGTAGTCTATTTCTTTCATTGATCTTAATATGTCTGTCCAACTCTGTTAAATCAAGCAACTGTTCTCTTAGATCATTCTCTTCTAAACTGAGGGCACATTCTTTGTCCTCCATTTCCTGCAGGCATTCTACAGAAAGTTCCAGAGCACCTTCCTGTGCCACAATCTCTTCAGTTTCATCCTGTGTCATCCACTGCTGTTTCATATGGGAACTCACTGGCCTGTCACGCCACAACATTGACTGTGTCAGAGCTGCCACAGTTTACTGTTCCTTCCCTTGCTGTGCAACTCCAACTGAACTTTTATACTGGTTTCCCATGGAAGGCTCCAAAGTATCTTCATATGGTAACTGATCAGATGTTCCCACTCCATGGGTTCTCCATAATTTGGGGATCCACTGCTCTACCCTGCTGTGATGTTATCAAAGTTAGATTTTCTATGCTAAATCCTTCACTTCATAGGTACTCCATACCCTCAGTTTCTATTTCTTCACCTTCTCCATTACTAATCCTCTTTTCCACTTTTCCTCTTTTTTTTCTTATTTTTGAATTGTAAAGTCTTGCATATTTGGATGCCTTTGCCTGTATTTCTCTTCAAATATCTTTGGTGCTGCTCTTTTTGTATTGATTATTTTTGCTTTCTCCTTTGCATAAATATTACACCATATTAGATCTCATTCCCATGTCCATATTTCTTCTTCAGATGTCTCCTGCTCCTCCTGTTTCTCCTTACCTGGGGGACTTGTTGTTTCATCATGCTGTGATATAACCTGTGTTAGACTTTCTACACTAAATCTTTCGTGGCACAGGTATTCCATAACTTCAGCTTCCTTTTTTTACTTCTACTTTACTAATCCTCAGCTCTACATTCCCTCTTTGTGGTCTTACTTTTTGTGTTGTTAAATTTTCCATATCTGGATGCCATTGCCTACAGTTCACTTCAAATACAATTCTTTGTTTTATAAAATGCTGTTTAAGTGGATGTGTGAGTTGTCTGCTTGTATAGATAGGGAGATGATTACCAAGACAGTCAGACATTGTACCTGAAGAGGTGCATTTATTACGATTTGATACTAGGATACAGTTTAATAGCATATTTGATGTTTTGCTATAATGTGTGGGACTACTAATTAACTGAATGAAACTAAATAAGTTCACGCTAGATATAGGGGAGTTTGAGTTTATGACCATGTAATTGACATTCACATCACCTAGTAGTATTTTTTCTTGTGGAATTGGTAAGGATATCTAATATAGACAAAATTCTCAGTGAAAATGTTTGGGTGTTGGCCCTTGTGGCAGAGCTCCTGCAGTATCAGGGTCAGATGATGTGACCACAGGCTCCAAAAGGAAAGAAAACAGAAGACTCTTCTAAACTGTCATATTATATTGAGGCAATAATGTTATGGATCACAGTGAGTAAGAGCAAGAGAATATGGGTTTGGGGGCTATCATAATGGTTAAAGTATTTACCTTACAGACAGAAGGTGCAGGGTTTGATTCTCAAACAGGATAACTGAGTAAGCTTAAATTCACCCACAATGGCAATTAGCCTAGTACTAAACTACAAACTATGAACCTATGAAACAATGGGAAAAGTATAAAAATAGAGAGATAATAAAAAAGGGCATGAATGTAAGTAGGTTAACAGGAGGTATACTGATAGACAACAACAATAAAACAGTGTATATTTAGAGCTGTATAGAGCTGTACCCTCCTGTAACCTCCCAAGTTCACATGAAAAGAAACATAAGGTTTGCTTTCTGTCCTTAGAACATTTATATCTCTTTACATCTCAAAGGCAACATACTTAAATAAAATAAATAAAATAACACTGTAACAATACAAAATAAAAATGTATCCTATAACTATGTGCTCCAGCAGTGATCTCAAGGCTTGAGTTTTAACTGGCATTCTCAGTTAGCCTTTAATAAACTGAATTGCCAAATCTGAAAGAAATGCATCTCAGACATCTTGTTATGTTCTCCATTGAGTATCAGTTTGTCCTAAGCTAGCTTTATTTGTAATGCCTCACACATGAGTTATTAACACACATGTAAAACTATCTGATACTGCTTTTATTTAAATGAGGTTAATAAAAGCAAACTATGTCAAATGGAAAATATGCCCTATTTCCCCTAAAAAGATTTATTTACATTTGATGGGCAGGAATATGCAAATGTCTTAGACCCTTTTTATTAGACACCAGGAAATAAAAGCACCAAGAACAACTGTTAAGATGTAATATAATATGCATAAATGATATATAATAATCAGTTAATAAACATAAATGAGTCAATGCACAATGAGAAGAAAAGAATAATTAAAGAGAATTAAAAAAGTAACCAGGAACTACTACAGTGAAATTTAGCATGGAGTTCATGAATCAAGCAAATAATTTCTGTTGCACAAGGTATACAGATTAAATAACTAAAGAAACATAACAGAAACAGGTAATGCATATACTAAACATCAGAAAGAAGGATGAACAAAAAATATCTAACAATTAATAATATAAATCAATGGTTTCTGGATTACTGTCAGATAACAGATATAAGCGTTTTAGATAAAAGTTTAAAATATTAGAATGCGCAACTCTAAAGTATTCTACTGTAACTCCACAACTGCATGACCACCTGTGTGAAGACGTCTTTTCAATACATTTTTGAATGCATACTTGAAGAAATAAATTGCAGCATAAGTGAAAGTCTGTTCCAGAGCCTACCATCATGGGTAGCAAAGCATGACTCACCAAATCGATTTTTAATTTTGGTATAATTTGAACAGCCTATAAGCAGATCTAAGATTACCGCATGTCTGGAGCCACTTTAGGACATGAAAACGTGTGGGGTAACAGTACATAACTAAAGTTTTGTTGAAATATGGGCAGATGTTCATTGAATTCAAGCAAGTGTAAACTACAAGTTAAAGAACAGTAGATTCCAGCATGGTGACCTGCTGCAAATCCACTGGTCCTTTTACTACCTACTTATTTGTGAAGAAGGCTGTATTATAGTTTGTGAAGAAGCTAGTTATTGTGGGTTGGTATGCATGTGTCTGTGTGCATCTATATGAATATATATAGATATATATATATATATATATATATATATGTATGTATATATATATATATATATATATATATACACATATATATATATATATATATATATATATATATATATATATATATATATATAATGCATTTTATCTACAAAAAAATGTTACAACTGATATAAAATACCTTTCCTCTAAAATGCAAAAGACTGAATCCCATTTGATAGAAAAGTATGTAAGGCTATTAAAAATGACTGCTAGTGGGGTTTTAATTGTAGAAAGTACAATACAAACTAGTGCTATTTAATATTTTGCCTTGCTAGTGTTCACTGTTATGGTGTAGCCTTGCTAATGCTCATTGTTACGTTGTAGCTCTGTCTCTAGGAGTCTGTGTTTGTGCTGCAGTGATTCACTGTGTAAGGAGTTTGTTCTTTTCCTCTATGGGTGTGCAACTGTGGAGTCAGAATATTCAATGGGGAGGCAGCATGCCCCTGCAAAAAGAAGTTTTAGAAAAGTATTTGCTGTATATGAAGTCTTTGGTTTGATTAATTGTGTTCAGATTAAATGTGCATTAGATGAATTTTTAGATGATTTGTGATAAGATAAAAGGTGTGTTAGATAAATCATTATAAAACCATATATTTACACACACACACACACACACACACACACACACACACACACACACACACACACACACACACACACACATGGATGGAAACACACTAATGTAGTAGGGATTTAAGAACTATGGAAAGAAAGGCAAGGACAATTTCCAAGCTTTTAATTTGTGTGAATTAGTACACAGTTTGCTTAAATGCACAAATATTATATTTAATTTTAAATATCTTTCTGATGTAAGCAATGTCCATATTACCTTTAACAAGCTGGGAATAACAGCAATATAAATCAGATTTTTATCAGCAGTTCAGTGAGTATTCTATCAGTTTGTCTGACTAAGCTTACTTCTGTATCACAATATGCAAAAGTAAAAATCTGGCCATGAAACTGAAGACAAATAAAAGCTTTTGCAGACCTGAAACCAAACACAAGTAGAGAGATGGAGACATAGTCTATAATTAAAGTAGGTTGATAGTATACCAAGACAGCATAGGAAGACAATCAGGGAGAAGAAATATAATTATATGTTACGGCCTATTTGAAGGTCATTAATGGATTAATATCATATAGTTCTTAAGCAAGTGGACCTCTTTTACAGCAAACCTACAGGAAATCTATTATATCTTCTGGCTAGATTAGATATATCCTTGGTGTCAGAGCTTTCGTAAACATCACAAAAACTCTAGCATTGTAAGCAAATGTTATTTTCCCTCTCTTTCTGAACAAATAATAACTCATTTCACTTCCAGGTGTTACTGCCATAGCAGTTCTCACAAAGAACGAAAGAAAGAGAGAAAGAAAATGCTGTTTATTTATTAAAGTAGTCATGCAAAAAACAAACTAAAGTGTAACATGCAGTACACAACTCCTTTGAAAAGCTTTCTTTCCAGTAGTGCAAAAACCTTCAACTATTACAAGGAAGACCTTACTCAAAAAAGCAAATATCTTAACCTCAGTTTTACATGGCATGCTCATCTACTACCAGACATACTATAGCAATAACCCACGCCTGGGTGTGGGTAATGCTAAATTTACCCACGGTTGGCGTGGTTTGGTCCCGAGGGCGAAGCCCGAGGGACCAAACAAAGCCAACCATGGGTAAATTTAGCATTACCCACACCCAGAAGTGGGTTATTGCTATTATACCATGACATTATTTAAGAAAAGAAACTATTACTTTTCTTAAATAATGGCATAGTATAATGCCTGTTTGCTGCCCTTCCGCAGATGTCTGGCATCCGCGGCAGTTCTGATGTACATCAGAGCTGTGGGCAAAAGCAATGGAGAAAGCAAGATCTCTGTTGCTTTTTGGTGTCTCATGTTGTTAAAGTTTAACATAATAGAAAGCAAGATCTCCGTTGCTTTTTAGTGTTCGCTATGTTAAATGAGTTTAACATGGCGAGACAGTTAAAATAAGCAACGGAGATGTCCGTTGCTTATTTTAAAACTGTCTCGCTATGTTAAACTCATTTAACATAGCGAGACACTAAAAAGCAACGGAGATCTTGCTTTCTCCGTTGCTTTAAACATTCTCGCTATGTTAAATGGGTTTAACATAGCGAGACAGCTTTAAAATAAGCAACGGAGATCTCCGTTGCTTATTTTAAAGCTGTCTCGCTATGTTAAACCCATTTAACATAGCGAACAGTGTTAAAATCGAAGTTATACTAATGGAAAAAGTCCGGCGACGGACCTTTTTCCATTAGTATAACTCGATTTACAGCGGGCACGCTGGCCAATCAGCGTGCACGTTTTGGGGGGATCATGGTATAATAGAGAATAAATCACTCCTAAAAACATTCCTAAAACCATCACTTGACTGCTGCACTGACAATATTTGCTTTCCTTTAAGAACATCTTTGAAAATAATTTAAAAGTGCGAATTTTAAACAAAGTACCTTGAATAGTATGACAATTCTGAGTACTGCTTTCCTTCATTTTATTTCACTATGACAAAAAAGTAAAGGTCATCCTGCGTTCAGGATTTGTCCACTGTTTTACATACATGCATTAGACTCATTTATCTATGCATTCTTATTTTACACATTTTAAACAAACATCTTTGTTCCAGTACTTTTCTAAGAATAATGATTACAATTGTAATCGATAATTTTAATATAGTATTGTCATACTATAAAATGAATGTCTCAGAATTCCTGCCCCAAAAGTTTTCACACCGGTAGCTCTAGATGATATCACAAACTGTCTTCAGTCTAATAAAGCATGTCTCTCTGATCCTTCTTCACATAATAACGATTTCTTATTTCTAAACAATGCAATATTTTAGTGCAACGGTTGAAACACCTGTTTTATCTAATGTGATCCTACAGCTTTCTTTCTCTGTTACAAGACTAATAATTACTTCCTCAAGATCTGAATCAGCCCTCTAATTCATATTATGTTTCCTTCAGTCCAGTTCTGCCATTCTTCAGTCCATTCCTGCACTCTTGATTTTTCAACTTTCTATCCTTTTGAAATAATCATTTTCAAAACCACTGCATTACTTTATTGTACATCTTCTCTTTTGCTTGTAACCTTGCATATTTATACCTCACATTCTTTAAAATAACTTCTGTCATTATTGGAAAGCATTTGTCACATACTTTCTATCACTAGGTTCAGGTATGATTCCTCCAATATTCAACCATGCACTGATACAGGCACTTCCTGAGGTCTCTAACGCCAGTATTTTAACAGACTATAGAAAAATTGCTCAACTATGTCCTTTGGCAAAATTACTTTAAAACTAATATACTTCCAACCCACACATCACATTACTAAGTGTGCTCTCCTGTCACAGAAATAGCATGTTTTTTAAAAGGCACACAAACCCCTAATAGCTATCTCACATGAAGACATAGATGGACTTATTAAATTGTGCTTGCTATCTTTGAAAATTTTAAGACCTTTTAAAATGGTCAGTCAATCTTTGCTTCTCTGTAAACTAGAAGGAATGTATTTTAAAGAGGAACCCATTAGATGATTAACGAGCTAGCTAAATGTTAGGGCCTTTAAGGTAGCTTATAGCATAGATACTTCAGATATTAAGTCATTTGCAAATTGGGACACAGGATTTGGTGCAAGGCCTCATCCCATGATCCCTGTTTATTAACAGCTTAGCATTAGAATTACCAAGCCTGAGGGTCAGTTGATTTATATTTGTGCATCGGCTTGGTTTGGGAGTGCCTTCTGTGTGGAGTCTGCATGTCCTCCCCGCAGTTGGGTAGTTTTTGAAAGACATGCGTGCGTAAATGGGCATGCCTTCGTTGAAGGTGGGGCGTTGAGCTGGCACCTCGACGTTACGTAAAAAAATCTACTGCCAATCATTAGCGGACTGGAGTTCCGCTGTGGTGACCCCTTACTGGGAAGAGCCAAAAGACAAACAACAACAACATCACTGTCGGCAGTGCAACTGGTATACCAAGAGAGCTAGCTGATATACTGGAGAGAAGGAAGGTTGATATATTGTGCATGCAAGAGAGAACATGGAAGGAGAGTAAGGCCAGGTGTATTGGAGGTGGGTACAAATTGTTCTACAATGGTGTGGATGGAAGAAAAAATGGGGTAGGGGTTATCCTCCAAGAACAGTATGCTAAGAGTATTTTGGAGGTGAAAACAGTATCAGACAGAGTGATGTTTATGAAGCTGGAAATTGATGGTGTGATGCTGAATGTTGTTAGTGCATATGCTCTGCAAGTTGGGTTTTTGATGGATGAGAAAGAAAAATTTTGGAGTGAGTTGGATTAAGTCATGGTGAGTGTACCCAAGGGTGAGAGAGTGGTGATTGGAGTGGATTTCAATGGGCATGCTGGTGAAGGGAACAGAGGGGATGAGGAAGTGATGGGTAGGTATGGTGTTAAGGAGAGGAATGCAGAAGGTCAGATGGTAGGGGATTTTGTGAAAAGGATGGACATGGCTGTGGTGATTACGTATTTTAAGAAGTGGGAGGAACATAGGGTGACATACAAGAGTGGCGGAAGATGCACACAGGTGGATTATATCCTATGCAGGAGGGCCAGTCTGAAAGACATTGCAGACTGTAAAGTGGTGGCAGGGGAAAGTGTAGTTAGGCAGCATAGAATGATGGTCAGTAGGATGATGTTGGTGATCAAGAAGAGGAGGAGGAGTGTGAGGGCAGTGCCAAGGATCAAATGGTGGAAGTTGAAAAAGGGTGATTGAGAGGTGGAGTTCAGGGTGGCATTAAGACGGGCACTGGGTGGCAGTGAAGACTTACCGAAGAGCTGGGTAACTACAGCAGAGGTGGTAAGGGAGACCGGTAGAAAGGTGCTTGGTGTGATATTTGGACAAAAAAGGAGGACAAGGAGACATGGTGGTGGAATGAGGAAGTACAGGACAGCATACAGAGAAAGAGGCTGGCAAAGAAGAAATGGGATTGTCAGAGAGAAGGAGATGAGGCAAATGGTGAAGAGAGAGGTGGTGAAGGATAAGGCGTATGAAGGGGTGTATGAAAGGTTGGACACTAAGGAGGGAGAAAAGGACCTGTACCGATTGGCTAGACAGAGAGACCGAGCTAGTAAAGATGTGCAGCAGGTAAAGGTGATAAAGGATAATGAGGGAAATGTACTCACAAGTGAGGAGAGTGTGTTGAGCAGATGGAAAGAGCACTTTGAGGGGCTGATGAATGAAGAGAATGAGAGAGAGAGAGAGAGAGAGAAGGTTGGATGATGGGAGACAGTGAATCAGGAAGTGCAAGGGATTAGCAAGGAAGAAGTAAGGACAGCTAAGAAGAGGATGAAAAATGGAAAGGCTGTTGGTCCAGATGACATATCTGTGGAAGCAAGGAGGTGTTTAGGAGAGATGGCAGTGGTGTTTTTAATCAGATTGTTTAATAAAAGTGAGCGGATGCCCTAGAGAAGAAGTGTTTTGGTACCAATTTTTAAGAATAAAGGTGATGTGCAGAGCTGTAGTAACTGCAGAGGGATGAAACTGATCAGTCAGCATGAAGTTATGGGAAAGAGTAGTGGAAGCTAGGTTAAGGAGGGAGGTGATGATTAGTGGTCAGCAGTATGGTTTCATGCCAGGAAAGAGCACTACAGATGTGATGTTTGTTCTGAGGATGTTGATGGAGAAGTATAGAGAGGGTCAGAAGGAGTTGCACTGTGGACTTAGAGAAAGCATATGACAGGGTGCGTAGAGAGGCATTGTGGTATTGTATGAAGAAGTTGGGAGAGGCAGAGAAGTATGTAAGAGTGGTACAAGATATGTAAGAGGGTAGTGTGACAGTGGTGAGGTCTGCGGTAGGAGTGATGGATGTATTCAAGGTGGAGATGAGGTTACATCAAGGATCAGCTCTGAGCCCTTTCTTATTTGCAATTGTGATGGACAGGTTGACAGACGAGATCAGACAGGAGTCCCCCCCGTGAACTATGATGTTTGCGGATGACATTGTGATCTGTAGGGAAAGTAGGGAACAGGTTGAGAAGACCCTGGCGAGGTGTAGATATGCTCTGGAGAGGAGAGGAATGAAGGTCAGCAGGACTAAGACAGAATATATGTGTGTGGATGAGAGGGAGGACAGAGGAATGGTGAGGATGCAAGGAGTAGAGTTGGCGAAGGTGAGTGAGTTTAAATACATGGGATCAACAGGTCATAGTAATGGTGAGTGTGGAAGAGAGGTGAAGAAGAGCCTACAGGCAGGGTGGAATGGGTGGAGAAGAGTGTCAGGAGTGATTTGTGACAGACTGGTACTAGTAAAAGTGAAAGTGAAGGTCTACAAGAGGGTAGTGAGACCAGCTATGTTATATGGGTTGGAGATGGTGGCATTGACAAAAAGGCAGGAGTCAGAGCTGGAGGTGGCAAAGTTAAAGATGTTAAGATTTGCACTGGGTGTAAAGAGGCTGGTCAGGATTAGGAATCATGTATGAGAGTTTCAGCTCAGGTAGGACGGTTTGTAGACAAAGTCAGAGAGGCGAGATTGCACTGATTTGTGGAGAGAAAGGACATACAGGTGGCTGGTATGACAGAGCAAGATGCAGAGGACAGGAAGAAATGGAAACAGATGATCCACTGTGGCAACCCCTAAGAGGAACAGCCAAAAGAAGAAAAAGGTCATTTGGCCATAACTGTTAGGTCAGTTTGATGTTTTTCTGAGACTGAAATCTGTTTTCTCTAGTTTTTTGTTGGGTAGTTTTGTGGTGTGTTATACTCACATTTCTTATTTGCCTTTATAGCTATTTTTTTTTATTGTTACATGTTCTATCCATTTTGTTTTTGGCATTAACATTTTACAGTTTATTTCTGAATTTCCTCTGATTATGATTGTTGGACTGCTAGTTATTTTACACTTATATTTTTCTGCTTTTCTCTGAATATATTTGTAATAGACATGTTTATGAGACTGCTATGTGCTGTAAATAAGTTTTTTCCCTAACTTCAACTAAACAGGACCAACTATCAGTTCATAGCCTGTTGCAATGCACCCTCTATGTCCCCTGAAAATTATGCATGGTTCCTAAATGGACTAGATAAACTACATATTATTTTGGGAGACTTAACTACTGGAGTACTTGTATGTTTAAAGTTGGATATGCCCAAACAGTCTTAGATTTAATAAAAAAAAAAGTCCCAGGACCTGACTACTAACAAATCCACAGGAGGACATAATATTTTTACCTCATCTTAACAAATATAGCTTTTTCATTTTCTGTTCCTCTGATATTGCCTTCCCTGGTTAAGATTGGATAATAAACTAGTGATCTTCAACTTCATTCTGTCTAAACCCACTAAAACCAATATCTCAGAAATCAAATATTTAAAAAGTGCTAATCTCAACTAAATGTTTGGTCATTATTTCTTATTATACCATGACCCCCCATTAATATTCCAAAACGTGCATGCTGATTGGCCAGCGTGCACGTTGTAAATCGACTTATACTAATGGAAAAAGGTCTGGTTGCCCGGACTTTTTCCATTAGTATAAGTCTCTTTTAAAACACTGTCTCGCTATGTTAAAAGAGTTTAACATAGCAACACAGGTTTTAAAAAAACGACGGAGATCGTTGCTTTTTTTAAAGCTGTCTTGCTATGTTAAACTCCTTTAACATAACAACACAGTGTGAAAAAAGCAACAGAAATCTTGCTTTCTCCATTGCTTTTTTTTAAACCTGTCTCGCTATGTTAAATGTGTTTAACATAGCGAGACAGCTTTAAAATAAGCAACGGAGATCTCTGTTGCTTATTTTAAAGCTGTCTCGCTATGTTAAACCCATTTAACATAGCGAGACAGGTTTAAAAAAAAAAGCAACGGAGAAAGCAAGATCTCCGTTGCTTCTTACTGTTTCGCTATGTTAAATGGGTTTAACATAGTGAGACAGCTTTAAAATAAGCAACGGACATCTCCGTTGCTTATTTTAAAGCTGTCTCGCTATGTTAAACCCATTTAACATAGCGAAACAGTAAAAAGCAACGGAGATCTTGCTTTCTCTGTTGCTTTTGGCCACAGCTCTGATGTACTGCGTAGGCATGCGCAGTACATCAGAACTGCCGCGGATAACAGACAGCTGCGGAAGGGCAGCAAAGAAGCATTATACAATGCCATTATTTAAGAAAAGTAATTATTTGTTTTCTTAAATAATGTCATAGTATAATAACCCACTTCTGGGTGTGGGTAATGCGGGATTTACCCACGGTTGTCTTTGTTTGGTCCCAAGGGTGACGCCCTTGGGATCAAACCACACCAACCGTGGGTAAATCCCACATTACCCACACCCAGGCGTGGGTTATTGCTATACTACCTAATGTGCAAATATACTTTGATTCAAAAAGTTGGCAGTTTTGGCAACTTTGTAAACTCTGAAATCAACAACTCCACAGAAGAGTGATAATTTTTTTACATTTTTAGGAATAATCACTCTTTCTCAGATTCAGCATATCCACTGAGTGAGAACAATAAGTAAAAAAAAACATAGATGTTCTAGTCACCCTCACCACAAAAATGTTTCTTTTACTTTAATGGCTTCTCTTTCAGAAGTCTGAGACGTAATACAGCAAGTCCAGAAACAGAAAATTTAAATGTGATGACTACAAATAAATAAATAAACAATAAAATAAATTGCAAACCTTGCTGTTGCACATTAAAAATATTTTTGCATGGGGACATGTCCCCCTTTTCTACTGGTATTGATGGCTGCACACCCTTAAACATAGTCTCTCTCTCTATAAATATATATATATATATATATATATATATATATATATATATATATATATATATACATATACATATCTACATACACACACACTACATATCTACATACACACACACTCACACACACACACACACACACACACACACACACACACACACACACACACACACACACATACATATATATACATATACATAAATACACCCCTAAACATATTACATATACATACTCATGCATACACCATAAACATATTGCATATACATACTCATGCATACACCATAAACATATTACATATACGTACTCATGCGTACACCATAAACATATTACATATACATACTCATGTGTACATACATATACTGACTCTGAGACTGCAGAATTTTGGAGAAGAGGAGGGATTTTCCAAAGGAGAAATGTTAGACTTAATGTATATTACCCCCCAATCATGCTTACATCTTCAGTATTCTTAGGAATGTGCTTACCTTCCTCAAACATTCAAAAGGAGTCCACTTTAATGGGTTATTCACAATGGCAGCAACTCTTTTTCTTCCCATCTTGTATGTGGGGGTCAGGGTGTCACATCAACAGTGATCTAATTTATTAGCCCAAAGTTCTGTGTTGTTTAAGCAGATGTTTTAAGAGTGTTTGTGTATTTAATTAAATACATTTCTCACTAATTTGTATTAGCATGTGGGTTTACAGTACAAGCATTTAATGCTTTTATAATAATATCAAATGCTACTTCATATTTATTAAAGCAATAATGCTTTACTTTTTGAAAACTGTACCTTAAATTATTCACCGACAGTATCTCATCACACCTTTATCAACAGTTCACAATATGAGTTTTTAATGATCTAAGTAACAACTTGTGGTCAAACTAAAGACAATCTCAGCAGGCATGGAGGTGTAACAACCTGGAGGAACAATTTACTCAGGGAAGGTCATGAGGCTCCTGGTGTGGAAGGGCAAACTAAAGGTGCTGTAGACGAAGAGACTTAAGTAAAAGCATACCTCATCAAAGCGAAAGAAACAAAAATTAGTCACACCTGAATCAGAATCCATCCTCAAAGAAGGGAGTAACATGTAAAATGGCTACTTAGAACATGTCAAGCAGAAGAACTTACCTTGTATAAAGTGATGTTTCTATGTAATTTTCTGGTAGATATGTCAACTGCTAGTAACTTAAAATGATAAGTAATTTTACTTATCAACACAGAGAACATACATATAAGCAACAGTGAACAGCAGTAAATATGCTGACAAAGGTTAGGTTACACCATTTTAGACTCCAAGGGTATCTTCCTGTTGGACTTTTGGCTTTCTTTCCTACAAAATAGTTCAGTATCACAGGGCGTGGCAGTAATGCCTGGCAAATAACATGCTGGTGTACCATTTCATTACTAATTCCTGCATTATAACACACCATTATGTCAGCTTGTTACTAATGCTGATCTAACATGCTGCTGTGCCGGCTTGAACTAATGCCTGCCTACCATGCTGCTGCGCAAATGTGCTAATCCATGCCTGATAATATAATGCTGTGTCAGCTCATATTAATGCCTGCCTGATAAAATTCTGCTATGCCAGCTTGAACTAATGCCTGCCTACCATGCTGCTGCGCAAATGTGCTAATCCATGCCTTGTAATATAATGCTGGGTCAGCTCATATTAATGCCTGCCTGATAACATTCTGCTGTGCCAGCTTGAACTAATACCTGCCTACAATGCTGCTGCACAAACCCACTAATCCATGCCTGATAATATAATGTTGTGCCAGCTCAGTATTAATGCCTGGCTGATAACATTCTTCTGTGCCAGCTCACTAGTAATTCCTGAATAACATACTGTTGTGCCAGCTCATTACTGCCTGGCTCATTACTGCCTGGCTAGCATGCTACTGTGCCAGATCTCTATTGTCTGCCTTATCACATACTGTGGCACCAGTTCCCTAGTAATGTTGGCCTAAAAACACGCTGCAGTGTCAGCTCACTATTGTCTGTCTGGTAATATACTGCTGTGCCACTTCACTACTAAATGTCTGCCAGACAACATACTGCTGTGCCAGATCACTATTAGTGCCTGTCTGACAATGTACTGCTGTGCCAGCTCACTATTAAATGCCTGCCTGACAACATACTGCTATGCCAACTCACTATTGAATGCCTGCCTGACAACATACTGCTGTGCCAGCTCACTATTAGTGCCTGTCTGATGACATACTGCTGTGCTAGCTCACAAGTAATACCTGGCTCATAACATACTGCTTTGCTAGCACATTGCTAATTTCTAGCAAGCTGCTGTCCCAGCTCACCTTTAATTCTTGCCTGGAAACACAATGCTCTTCCTTTTTACAACTAATAATTTTTAATGTATTGTTGCACATGCTCCTTGCTAAAGCCCACCTGATAACACACTGCTGTGCCAACTTACTATGACTCTCCTTCCAAACAGTCAGAATGGTGTGTGACGGTACATTGCATATACCAGCAAGACCAAAAATTCTGAATTCTACAGAATGATTTAATTTTAGTATATCTATTTTAAATCATACATAAGTGAGCACCTATTTTACAGCTAAATACCACATAAAAAATTATTCAAACAAAGCATACCATTGTGTTTCATTTCATAGTTCAGATGGATGGATGGATGAAAAACTGAACAGAATATGTCAGTATGATTAAGTTAATATCATATCACTGCAGTGGTGGTGCTGCAGTAGCATTGTCACCTCACAGTTACACGTTGCCCGTTCAAATCTCAGTTAGAGCATCTTCTGTGTGGCGACATGCTTGAATGGGCATTCCTTCATTGAAGGTTGTGTGTTAGGCCTGGCAAGCCAGCACGTAAAAATCTTCTGCCAATCATTAGCGGACCGGAGTTTCCACTGTGGCAACCCCACAATTAAGTTAATATCATAGCTCCCTGTTAGAAGTGTGGCATCTGCAACTGCATTTCCTGGAAATTCAGAACAGCAGCTGTGACTATTCCGCAAATACAGCAAATGCCAAAACTCACTGAAATACCATTAAAATGTCCCACCCTACACAGCACCCCACACATCCCAGGAATAACTCCAAGATCCCAGCACCTTGGAAAAGTGGGAGCACCCGGAGTTACAGCACCCCCAGAATTTGTATACATTTCTCCAGTTCACACAGGCTCACTTTAATGAACTTGAAATGTCAACAGGAACCTGAATAAATACAGAGAAGCTGTGGTAATGTTAAACATAATCATTCAGTTAAATGTCTTGCTTCTATTAAGCCACATGAGACCTTTTTGGCTGAACTTTCAGAGCTTACACTGCACAGAATAACGCAGCAGTGTTTACAAATACTGAAACGTACATACTGAACATTGCAAGTAAATGTATTTTGTTTGCGTCAGATTTGCTTTACAGCTTTGTACTTAGAAGTGCATTAGTTTTCTGCAGAAACAGACAGGGCAGCAGTTTTCTGTCTGTCCTGCCTAAGTGGAATGGATAAATTCCTGCAATTCAAGACAAAAATGTCTAACTACTAATAAAGGCATTTAGTTATAAAACTACAGTAGTTAGCATCAAGGTGCTAATTAATGGGAAAAACAAGACACGTTCAAGTTTCTGGAACTGTAAATATAGCACGTTTCCAACAGCCCAAGAAGCTTTCTGCAACTCCACAGTAGACTCAAGTTTAAAAATGCACATCTGGTACATGCATACAATGTGTCACACACCCCAGGGCAGCAAGCTATCCTTTATGCGCTTTCAAACACACGTGCAAGCGCGCACAGACACAAACACACACACACACACACACACACACACACACACACACACACACACACACACACACGCAGCACACCCACTGCATAAACATTTTCAACTAAATAAGCCTTGTTTTCTAACAAGGGTGCAGAATAGCTGCAACAAGTGCATTTCCACAAGGTATTCCTGCAGCCTGTTTACAGCCTGATATTCACACACTTCTCTGTTGTAGACAGTCCAGTGGCAAAGCTGGTTCAGCAGCTGAAATTAAAATGGACTGAATGAAAACTAATTAGGGGCAACATTTTCATAGTAGGGAGTACAAAGACATTCTGAGAGATATCAAGTAAATATTCTTTTGTTGCACTAAAATCCATTCCCTCCACCCCCACCTCCACCCCTACATCATCACTACTAATATAATTCCGCTAAGACTCATGCCCTAGACATATGGTTCAACTAAGCATATACCTATTTCAAGTTTCTTGAAGCATTTATCTTAGCAAACATCTTTGCAGACAGAGGCCAACAAGCTGAGAAAAACAGCTGCTATATTTAAAAGGATGAAATACCAAGAACGTATGTAAGAGTGCCATGCTGTTGTCATGGTAACGAGAGTTGCCACATGGAGGTTAATTCAAGCTCACCATTTTTCCATAATTGAATGACAGGCAGAGGCTTCATAGATTGTTTAAGTGAAATGTTTCCTTGCAGGACTTAGAAATGCATGTCTGATAATGTATTTGTGTAATGGCAGAACTACTAACGCTCATTTAATTTGATTATCATCAGTATTTAGACTTTAGACAGAGTAAGGTATGCAAAACTTTCAGCTGTGAGGTAGGACTCACTACATCAATTTCATTTTTCTTTATTTGCCCAGGCCATAACAAAAAGGGGTATGAGCACCATGCATAGAGCACAGAAGGCTGGTGCTGTCACATGCATCTTGTTCTCCTTTTCACAAGGAGCTCACACATTACACGACTGTCTTTCCCTACCACTTTCCTGACTACACTGATACCAGGGCAAGTAATGAGCCAAAGTGGGAAAAGACCCACCCCCTTCTAAGGTGTTAGTTGCATATACACAAAATGTATATAAATAAATGTGCACCACCATGCCAGTTCAGAGGATTGCGGGAACGCTGCTTACTGTTTTAAACTTGTAACACCAGCTTACCCTGTTGAATACGTGCACGTATAAGCATGTGCACATTAACATTCAGACACTGCAGTTCCTTATGTACCTCCTTAAATATTCTTCTTAGGGAGTGTTCACATCATTTTCTGACACATAAAGTCTTTATAAAGGTGTTCAGTCTGCTTCTACACTCTTTATAAGGTAAGTTTCATAAAGATTTCCTTCTGTGCTCTGAAAAGTTTACCCACGGCACCATTTAGGTAGCAGCCTTGGCAGTTACTTATACACCAAATGATTCTACCACCAATTGTTGGTAGGACATCAAGGATTCTTCTGGACTTTCAGTTTGGTCATCTGACGTTGTGGTGATTAAATAGTGTTTGCTGACATATAACTGAAGTTTGTCCCTTGAGGTCAAACTTTGGAGAGATTTGTTGATGCATCCATTACCACCAGTGTATGAGCACGGTAGTTCAACATCCGTGAACTTAAGCCATGGGAAGGAATGCATGTGTGTCCCATTACTGAGTCATCAAAGCTCAGTCTTCTGATAGTTCATGTAAAGTCCTTTATCAGACAGCCAGTTCTGTTCAAGCTACATGCTCTTTCTCTCCAAGTGACATCTACAACATCAGTTCTGTACACTTCTTCTTCTTTTGTTTTTTCCCGGTTAGGAGTCGCCACACCGGATCACCAACATCGGTTATGTACACTAAGGCTCTTATTTAGCATGTCACTGTGTCTGCCTGCCATTTGTCAGTTCTGGAATCTTGTGGCAGCACATACTATCCTGTAAGAAAATGTGTGTCAGGTTTGCTTACATGTTCACATTGTTTGTTGTGAAATTTCCTTTGACTACCCAAATTCAGTACATTACAATTACAATTGTTTGGCAGGAAAGGATGGGAAGACCATCTTGTCTAGCCTTTTAAGTGCATTTAACATTTAATTTCCCTGCCTTCTCTACTTTCCCCTTACCCTTTTTCCACTTGTCCTATGCCTTTGTGAATGCCTTTGTGGATTTCTTCTCCATCGCCTATTCTAGTAGTCTTTTCCATGGGTCTAAACCCTCTCTGTGAACAAAAGTACATTCAGAGATTCAGGGAGCAGTTGCTGCCTAAACTTTGCTACTTGTCCTCCCTCCTTCCTTGTCTTTCCTGTTCAGGATGACCCCCTTCACGTCTCCTTGACTTGAGCTTGTGCACCAGTATCATGGTCCCATCCTCCATCTCTTTAAATTTCAGGTGAAGAGAACTCTAAGTCCTTTAGTCTCTGGACAGAACCCGTCCTCTCCATCGCACAGACCTTTCTATTGTATTTCATATGGACTGTTTCCAACAGCCTGATGTACCCTTTCTTGTATGGCCTCTGGAAATGCATATAATACTTAAGATGTGGTCAGATCAAGGCCCTCACAGGATACAGCATAGACCCTTTTTGTCACTACCACTGCCCTCTCCTTCTTCTCCCCATGAACCAATCCGACTATAACCCAGAGCTCCTTTAGCTCATCTTTTGCCATCAATTCCATTCTCCAACAGATATTGTTGTGGTTTAAGTGCAAGACTTTATGTTTGTTTCTGTCAAACCACAATTGCCATGTTTCTGTCCATTTATTCAGACTTTCCAAATTCTTTGCTAGACTCCACTGCCACTATCCAGTTTTGCACTAGCAGCAGAAATAATGATTTTGTTCCCTTTTCCCTCACAGTACCGAACCTAGGACAAACCCAAACAATATCACAAGTCACTTTCCTAACTCCTGACATCGTACAGCCTTCCATTGACCTACCATTCAGCCATGCAGTTATTCATTTCCTCGGTCTTGGCCTTAACCCAACCCTTGCAGTTTCCTATTAGCCTCCTATGAGGGACTAAGTCAAAGACCTTCCTGAAGTCTAGGTAGGCTATGTCTAGTGGTACTCAAATGTTAATTATCATTCTAATTCTGTAAAATAAGATGCACTGGGATGCCAGGCTTTTTTTGAAATACTAGTGATTGACACTCATTTGTTTGATCACCAGTTCAACCAGTTGGCTTTTCCTCTGGAATGATGAATTGCTAACACACTGGGGGGGGGGTCTCCCTTTCTCCTGCGATGGTACAACCCCTGAGTTGGTATACAGACATAGTGTCAGTGTAGTGGTGTGTGACAAATCCTCCCTCAGTAAAAATGCTATATTCCAGAATTTTTTTCTAATCTTGAATGCTGTTTGCATGTGGGAGGCTTGCTCATTTGGGATCACACTTATTTAAAGCAATCATAAGTCTGTCAAATGCTTGGCAGGGGGGCATTGCACTTGGATGTGGATACTCATTTTTCCTAGCTGCAAATGTAGGTTATACACTGTCATTCCTTTTTGAGAAACATTTTATGATGATGTCAGACATATGGGACTGTAGTGCATCATTCTAGATTTGTTTCTGAAGAAACCTGCTGGTCACTGGCAGGTGCTACACCACAGAAACACAGAACACTTACACTGGATCCAACATGTTCAGCTCATGTGCCTTTTCATACATCAATCATGATAACCCTTCTGTACCACCCATAGCTACAGCTAGAAGATATCCCTGTGTCCTGTGCTACAGAACTCAGAAACAAAAAAAGGTTTTCTCCTTTGTATGCAACTGTAGCAAGCTTCTTGCTACAGACTTAATAA
>NC_056733.1:517465102-517480102 GCF_019279795.1 Protopterus annectens
CTACACTCATCTGCACAGCCTCTAACCTAGAAAAACATCAAGAAATTACTCAAGAATTATTTAATTCCATAGAATCCTGGCTAGACAACTCACAACTACTACTTAACCCCCAAAAAAACAAAACGACTACTTTTCACCCATAAAACATTCTCCCAAAACAAAACATTTGTCAAAATCACCTCATTAAATAACATCTTAATTGAACAGGCCCTTAACACCACAGTGTTAGAAATCACCATTGATGACAACTTGAAATTTGATCTACACTTCCAAACTGTTATTAAAAAAAAGAAAAAAACACCAAAAGCTCAGCCTCTTATTTAGAAGAGAATTTTATCTAATGGACAGAACTTAGAGAAGTCATAGCCAAAGTTTACCTCCTACTTACCCCACTGAATGCCTCCCCATTCTCTACTATCCTACAAATGCCTCCTCATTCTTTACTAACCTACAAAGTTAAACAAACCAAGAAGTACAAAACCCAAAAACCGTTGAAAGGCAAACTGAAACACGATAAGAGCAGACTTAAAAATGAAAAACGATGTTCATTTGATACAGGTAAAAGTAAGCGCTTTCGGCAAAACTAATATTTTTCCTTCTTCAGACAAACAGCAAGATATGTAAATGGTACAACTTTTATGTTAGAAGACAGTTGGTGAAATCCAATCAGGAAAGAGTGCATTATTTAATTAGTGGTTTCTAGGGGAACCTTAAAAAAATCCACAAGTGTTGACAAATAGAACCAGATAATTCATAGTAATTGCGATCCTGAAAATAGAAAAATGTATACTACAACAAAGTTTTGTTAGAAATGGAATCATAAAATGAATGTGCATTTTAATAATATACTTGTGTATTTGTTAAATGCGTGGGCCCATTTATTCAAAATGAATCATGTTTAAATCAACGCCAACTGAGAAAAATAAAAAATATAGAGAGTGAAAATCATTGCTGTTTTACCAGAAATCATTTTGGTTGTAAAAAACAATTTAAAAACGTTTTGAATCTATAAACAAAAATGATCTTTCTGTGTACTTATACATTATTAAAATATATAATTCTGTTGTAAAATACATACATGTTTACTACAATATCCAAAATTCCTCTAAATGCATTGGGAAATTACTATATGTTAAATCTAAAAGGACCAACTTCTTTAACGCTCAGCGAAGTTGGTGAGCACTGACAAAATGTAAATCCATTGAACTGTTTATATGCAAACAGTAAAATAAGATAAATGAAAATAATTTTGCACTCCTACAAAAACTCCGTATGTAAACATAAAAGCAGGAGGTAGGTTAAGAAAAAAAAAAAAAAAAAAAAACATATAATTTCTCCACCTTTGGTTTTTTTTAAAAACAAAAAGTTTATGTATATGTTGAGGTGTGACCTGGGTCTAAGTGAATAATATTACAAAGTTACCTATTATAAGAAAGCCACTTTAAAACACATTTAATAGAAAGGGCTTCGTTGATGCCTGGCATGAGATGTGCTCTGGTGCGGACCTGCCATAATAATTCGTCAATTTCTAAACGAATTTGCCAGGGGCCACCCCTTATTTCAGGATTTTTTTGTTGCAAAACCGTAAAACTGAAGTTGTGCCCATTGTGCTCCATGATGTGCCTAGCTAAAGCATTAGTGTCATCTTTCTTAGCAATAGCATGCTGATGTTCGCATATTCTAGTTTTTATCTTACGCTCGGTTTTACCGATGTAAAATGCCTTGCAAAAATTACACAAAGCTGCATAAATAACAGTTTTTGTTTCACAATTATAATGATTGTTCACCTTATATTCTTTGCCGTTGATACTGAAGTGTGTCCCGACTTTGATGTGCTTACATTGGGCACATGAACCAAACTTAAACATACCGTGTGGTCGATTTTAGTGAGATTTTTTCTTAGACCTCTCTAAAATTGTTTTTAAATTGTCACCCCTCCTATAAGTGATTTTAGGCCTATCACCTAGAAGATTGAAAAGGTTCCTGTCATTTCTTATTATATCCCAATTTTTATTGATAATCTCTTTAATTTTATAATAATCTAAAGAAAAAGTATGCAAAAAACTGGTGCAATACTTGTTGTTATCAGACATATTCCCCAATGGAATTCCATCTGTTACTAAGCTGTCTTCATAAATGATAGCTGTGTTGTTGCTATCATGGCCAGACAATAGAGGAAGGAAATGACCTTCATCTCGTTTTCGGGACACTTCAGTAATGATACTTGAAATCAATTTGGTTGGATAACCTCTTGATTTGAACATGTTCATTAGATTGTTACATTCGACGTCAAAATCCTGATCATCTGTCACCATACGTGCCGCCCTTACTATCTGGCCTTTAATGATAGCTCTTTTTTGGTGATATGGGTGGTTACTTGAAAAATGTAACAAAGAATTGGAATACATAGGTTTCCTGTAAATTAAACTTTTACATCTATGATTGATTTTGTCATTGATAAGAAGTATGTCCAAGTAATTGATCTCAGTATCCCCTATATTGTACGTAAACTCAAGGAAATCCATCATTTTAGTAATCCTATCTACAAAAGAAGGGATGGTTTCCTTGTTACCTTCCCAAATACAAAATATGTCATCCTGGTACCAGGTGACATATTTTTGGAACCACTCATCTTTAAAAAGAAGTGTGGACTCCCAATTTGCCATAACAGCGTTCGCGAATGTACCACCACAGGGGGAGCCCATGGCTACCCCTGATGTTTGCAAATAAAAGTGGTTCTCAAACGTGAAAAAATTGTTGGCCAATACCAACTCCAACAAAGTCTCTACAAGGTAAATAGTGTCATCCTTGACATTTTTTGCTGACATAAATTCCCTCACCCAAGTAAGTCCAGTCGTTTGAGGTATGACAGTATATAGGTCCTTGAGATCTATAGTCAAAAACACTGCATCAGTGATATACCTCTGTTTACTTATATTCTCTAGAAAGGACCAAGAGTCCTTGCATATATGGACCTCACTTTCGATAAGGGGTTTTATCATGCTGTTGATGTATTTGGCGCATGCGTGAGTAATAGAACCCCTCCCATCAACTATAGGTCTGAAAGGGGGTGCATGTAGACGTTTGTGCAATTTAGGTGTTCCAAAAAGGGCTGGAATTCTTGGGGCAGCCATGGTCAAGAATCTATGAACATCTATGTCTATAAACCCTTCTAAGAATAAATCATTCAAAATGTTGTTGATCTTTTTGTATGCGACATGTATTTCATTCAAAGAAACTGGTCTATAGGCTGGTATATGAAGATGCTCCGCCATATATTCGACATATTTACAGTGATCCATGAATACCACACCCCCACCCTTATCCGGTTTCATGACTCTCACACTACAATCTTTCAAAAGACGAATGAAATCCCATTCCAATGGGGTAATATTATTAAAGTGTCTTTGATTACCATACATTACTTGGTTTTTGATTGCCCAAAGGTCCATCTCACATATTTTTTCAAATGTGTTTAGAATAGGATGAAGAGGTGGATTGTATGAGCTAGGTCCATCTCACATATTTTTTCAAATGTGTTTAGAATAGGATGAAGAGGTGGATTGTATGAGCTAGACACTCTTAGAATATTAACAGTATTAGTGTCATTGCCCATTAATGAATTTAAATTGAGTTTACGTACAAACACCTTCAAATCTATGATAGTTCTTCCTATATCCATGTATCGTCCAGGGACAAAAGTAAGATCTTTAGCTAGAAAATCTACCATATCTTGTTGAATGTCCAAAGTTGTATAATTATATACAATAAAGTCACAATTAGTACTCTTGTGTAATTTCGGTTGTAAACAATGGGCACAACTTCAGTTTTACGGTTTTGCAACAAAGAAATCCTGAAATAAGGGGTGGCCCCTGGCAAATTCGTTTAGAAATTGACAAATTATTATGGCAGGTCCGCACCAGAGCACATCTCATGCCAGGCATCAACGAAGCCCTTTCTATTAAATGTGTTTTAAAGTGGCTTTCTTATAATAGGTAACTTTGTAATATTATTCACTTAGACCCAGGTCACACCTCAACATATACATAAACTTTTTGTTTTTAAAAAAAAACAAAGGTGGAGAAATTATATGTTTTTTTTTTTGTTTTTTTTTTTGTTTTTTTCTCAACCTACCTCCTGCTTTTATGTTTACATACGGAGTTTTTGTAGGAGTGCAAAATTATTTTCATTTATCTTATTTTACTGTTTGCATATAAACAGCTCAATGGATTTACATTTTGTCAGTGCTTACCAACTTCGCTGAGCGTTAAAGAAGTTGGTCCTTTTAGATTTAACATATAGTAATTTCCCTATGCATTTAGAGGAATTTTGGATATTGTAGTAAACATGTATGTATTTTACAACAGAATTATATATTTTAATAATGTATAAGCACACAGAAAGATCATTTTTGTTTATAGATTCAAAACATTTTTAAATTGTTTTTTACAACCAAAATGATTTCTGGTAAAACAACAATGATTTTCACGCTCTATATTTTTTATTTTGCTCAGTTGGCATTGATTTAAACATGATTCATTTTGAATAAATGGGCCCATGCATTTAACAAATACACAAGTATATTATTAAAATGCACATTCATTTTATGATTCCATTTCTAACAAAACTTTGTTGCATTTTTCTATTTTCAGGATCGCAATTATTATGAATTATCTGGTTCTATTTGTCAACACTTGTGGATTTTTTTAAGGTTCCCCTAGAAACCAGTAATTAAATAATGCACTCTCTCCTGATTGGATTTCACCAACTGTCTTCTAACATAAAAGTTGTACCATTTACATATCTTGCTGTTTGTCTGAAGAAGGCAAAATATTAGTTTTGCCGAAAGCGCTTACTTTTACCTGTATCAGATAAACATCGTTTTTCATTTTTAAGTCTGCTCTTATCGTGTTTCAGTTAACCTACAAAGTTCCTCACAAACAAAGCTAGAACAATGTTACAATAAAACAGCTCACTTTTCTGCAAATCACTCCTTTATAGCTTATCACTGTTCTGACCTTAAACAAATAAATTGGATTGAAGTCTTACATCACCTCCACTGCAGTCAGCTGCTACTAGCTCATACTCTTAATATTCTACCCTGATAAGTATCCAGCACTAAAAGGCATGTTTCAACTCTACCACCCTACCAGAGCTCTTAGCTGTAAAGACAAATTCCTCCTCTGTGTTACTAAAGCCCAAAATGAATTTGTAGCCTCCTTATACTCAAACTCTGTAGTGACACACTGGAATGCCCTCCCACATGCTCTCAGACTTCTTAAAAACTAACAGGCATTCAAAACATATCTAAGAAAACATCTGTGAACATCCTGGCTCTGTAGCTGTACATCTCCAGGAGAAGTAAAACATCTTTATTTTCTTCCTCATCTTCTACTATACCCGTGCTCTCGCCTACTCTGTTCTTAATATCACTCTGTCTTCACTCACCTCACCTCCTACCTATGACTCTTTTACCACTCATTTCATTTATATATCAAAATTAAAACCACCCTTTGTGAATAACATTATTATAAGAGTTCTTATTACTGTATTTATAATTACTATCATTGTATTTTGACATTGTAAAATTTATTTTAATTGTATTCTGACTGACATTGTTGATATTATATAACAAAAAGATTTTGATTGTACTACATGTAATGGAGCTTTTCTCCCGGGTCTCCGCTGAAAATGGGGCCTTTGTGCCCAGCTGGACTTCCCCAGTCAACAAATGTAAAATAAATAAATAATTAAAGCTTCAAGGTACAGTAGTAATCTCCTGAATGGCCACTAGAGGGCAAAGGATGCAAGACATACAAAACTCATCCAGCAGATGCTGCGGATGCTTCTGCACTGCAGGGTATCCACAGTCCCCAACCTAGAAACAAGGAGGTTTCAACTCCCAAATTACTATCCATTTTATTTATTTGCCCTTTGATAACTCAGGGAAAGTCCCACAGAGCCAATGGCTCATTTTCAGTGGAGGCACGGGGAGAAAAGCACCACAACAGATTAAAAAACATTTAAACAGTAGTTGAGCAACTATATACAAGGGGAGAAAGCCTCACAACAGATTAAATATTTTACAATGAGTTGGGGAGAAAGGCTAAAGAAAAACACTCATGCAAACTTTTACAGTAGCTGATAAGTAATTATACACAAGGGAAGAAAATTCTCACAACAGATAAAAAAACAGGTTGAAATACATTTACAGAAATTTATGAATACAATGTGGACTGCAAGCAGCAAGACACACTGCAGAAGTGGATAACCTGTGTCAAGAAAACTAATAAGTAGATATTCAAAATACTGACTATATTTATAATAATGTAGGGAGCTCAAAAATATTATAACAGAGTATTCTGCTGCCAAAAGAGATGGAGGAATAGAATGAGATGAGGAGAAGTAATGAGCAGGAGGGAAAATTAAGGGTGTGGAGACAGAGTTATTATTATTATTATTATTACTATTATTATTATTATTATTATTATTATTATTATTATTACTATTATTATTATTATTGTTAGAAAGATCCACCAAATAGTTGTACTCAGTCAAATGGCAGTAAATTAGACTTTTGGGTCAGTATTACGGCTTTCACAACAGAGTTTCACGCTTTCAGAATTCATCACAAATGTCACAACAACTGATTCCCAGTAGACAGGAGTATCCACATTTGTTGATTTCTTGGGCTTTTCTAGGTGAGAATTTGTTTTAGGAGTTTCTTGCAGTACCTGATCAATCTTCTGTATATTTTTCTCATATGTCACAGGCCCAGCTATTTTGTTCATTGATTATACATTCTCACTACGCAGATCTTTAGCAATATTTCTGCAATGCCATATGTGAAAATAATTTCTCATATTCTTGTACAAAAATCACATATAACACAGCTTATGTGCCTAATTCCATCTTAAGTTTCATTTCTGCCACCTCTGCAGTAGTCGGGATAATCTCTCAGTCAGTGCACTCCACACTATACAGCTCTCCGTAAAGCACATCCTAAGGTTCACGTCTGCCTTCATTTTATCTAGCCTTCGCTCCCTGCCTCTACCATTTTGTATACAGATTGTGATTTGAGCTCATTTTCTATTCTTTGTTGTAATTTCTCCACTTGCTGAGTTTGTCATGATGGCGTATCTTATGATGTCTCCAGTTTTTTTACTTAAAGATTAACTTGATCTGACTTTCTGGCAAATCAAAAGCATTTGCTTTCTAGGAGAATTAAACAGACATTCTGTTAACATCATATTCTTCTGCATTATGCTGTTATTCTTATGTTTTTGGAAACTAGTTCCAGTAATATTGGCATGTTTAATCATTTCTAAGTATCACATGTACTTTGAAGAGCAGATTCTTTCATATATTTTTGTAATATATGATACTTACAAATCTATCTCTCTGTCCCTCCCTTTATAGCATTTGTTCTTCAACATACATTGCATCAAATCCAAATCACACAAGCCTGTTCCATCAAGGGTGTAACTTTTTTAATCCAGTTTGCCAGATTTCTCATGGCAACATCAATAGTTGTACTGTGTTGGATGTGCTCAGTCCTTTCAACACTGTGTCCGTGTTTTAACTGTATGCATTTTCCTTACTGTTTAGGTCTTCCTGCCTCACCCACATCATTACATAAATGAACTTTATATACACAACTTGCACAGTTATGAAGTCAACTTTTTCTTTAAAATCTTGAATATCTCTTGATTGTTTAAGTAGCCACAAATCACTTAAGGTACTTCCACACAAATCCATCTGCCATTTGCTCTACTTTATCAAAATTTGTTAGTTCATAAAAATTCATAGGTTCATAGATATATACTAGGAAATCAATTTGCAGGCAATTAAAAATGAGCAAAAAAAAAAAAACATTTAAAAATTTTAATTCAGCCTCACAGATGGCAACCCAAGATGGTAGACAATCTGTTCCTTTTGGGGGTAGGTGTCATCATTTGCGTGGCTCAAAGTTCCCACTTAAGATGCCCATAGCTGTGGAAGGTTCTGATGTTTAATAGGCCTTTGTGCCTTTGGATGGTGCAGTGGTGCAGCAGTAGCGTTGTCGCCTCACAGCAAGAAGCCGTCCGGTTCGATTCTCAGATGGAGTGCCTTCTGTGTGGAGTCTGCATGTCCTCCCTGTATTCGTGTGGGTTTTCTCCAGGTACTCCAGTTTAAATAAGTATTTCATGTGAAATGTACTGTATATCAGACACCACAATACCAGAAAAGGAGTATGGCTCTATAAAAGGTAAATGTTATGGGTATTCCTTTTGATGTTTGGATGCAATGTTATCCAAAAAAAGATTCATGTTTTATTACCAGAGTCAGCTGTTTGTGGCTTCACAAACCAGACTGCATAAGTTATTTTCTAATAAAAAATGTTTCTGAAAGTCTGTTTTTGTTATTCCTCTTAACGGTCATTATTTTATTCACATAGATACCTAGTCTGCTCTGTTGGTCAATGTGAGGTTTTCTACTTAAATAATGCATCATTCATTTTTTTTTCATTCTTTTCTGCTGAACTCTGCATTTATCTGCAATCAGAACTGACTTTTGCATAAAGGCAGTCATATTATCATCATTGCAATGAGTCATTGCAGAATGTGGCATTACACTGTTAAGAGACATACACAGGATCACTCAGGCGTGTGTGCATGTGAGTGTGTGTGTGTGTGTGTGTGTGTGTGTGTGTGTGTGTGTGTGTGTGTGTGTGTGTGTGTGTGTGTGTGTGTGTGTGTGTGTGTGTGTCTGCAGCCTATACTTACTGCTTCAGGAGCTATTATGGTGCTCCTAACAGACAACACACACATGTGCTGATGTACTGCATAGAGCATACCCTACATTGACCAAAGAGATAATAACATCTGACAATGTACTAACACACTGAGCCTTCCTTTCCCATTACAGTAGTGTGTGATGTTTCTCCATATAGAATAACTCTTGTTTTTGCACACAGGTTTGTAAATGCCACAAATATATCCATCATGTTTGCTTCAAGCTCACTGCTGAAGCATAAATACATTTATGCCCGCATTGAAAGAGGAACCTTTAGCTCCATCTGGGTAATAGAGTTCAATCTATATTTGTATGATCAGGCATTTCCAGTGGCATACAGGGATAAGCCCTGACTATGACCCAAGTTTGATTAGTGGCTCAGGCAACTGACAGCAGGGAAGGTTGGACATTGCCATCTCAGGGTGGGTGGGCAATCCTATGGACATCTCCAGTGTCAATCTCTGATGAAGACAAGGGATGATGAATAGGCAGGCATGCCTAGAAGAGAGGAATAAGGGTGTTGACATGGCTGAATTGCTTTGGAAGCAGGGTGATATGCCTCAAACCTCCATTGCACACCTGCCTCTCAGGAAAGAATCATTAGATCCAAAAGGGAGCGTGAAAACATGGGGAAGTCATAACAAAAATACCCCCCCAAAAGGATGAACAGATGTGCTGATCCCTTGGATGGCTGTGGTCTACAAACAGCCCCAGCACTACCAGAATAGTCCATGGGGCCAAGGATATGGCTGGTAGACCTGAGATAGATGGGGTACCAGGTTGCCATACCAGAACTAATAAAGGAAGGGAGGAGGAATAAAATAGATATAAGTTTTTAAAATCAAATATTCGCATTGTTAGCAAATCACTTTTTTGGTGATACCTATTCAAATCCACAAACATTTGTGATGGTTTTGGAGGGCAGCATGGTTGCAGCATTGTTCCTTTTTTCTATGAACAGACTTTAAGGAAACTAAGTAGTTTGGGAATGCTGATAGACCATTATGAATATGACATGAGAACAGTGAAGAGCTCAGTGCTACACATCTGAAGGTTATGCTCTACATAGTGATAGCCAAAAAGCTGCCAGTATCATCTGCAAGCTTATTCAAAAGGAGTAAGTGAATGACCCACTAATCTCAAGTATACAACACTGGATGACCTAAAGAAGATGCTATACATGTTCATAGGCCAAGAAACCCTATCACGTGGATATAGAGTGATGATTCTGCTAAAGGTCATTTATGGAGTATGAAATTGAAGTGTCTGGGCTCAAACTTCTACATGATGGCCTCAGGAGCGGCCTTAGGTCAACTGGTGCCCTAGGCAAAAGGGCACCACAATGCCCCCCACCACACCACCCAGTGCCCCCCTCCTGGTCTACCTACACCACATAAATACTGGAAAAGTGCCCCTACTAAAGCGGTGCCCAAGGCGACTGCCTAGTTGGCCTATGCCTAAGGCCAGCTATGGATGGCCTTCAACTGACAAGCAAACTGAAGATTTAAAAAAGTACTTCATGTGGACCTGCCACATGCATGCATACGCACTTGGGAATGGCCATCAGCACAGTGATGAACCAGCCATGTTGTAATCTGCAGAGCTCTTTATGAACTCTTGTGCACTGTAAATGGCCAGAGGTTGTCTGCACATAGAGAAAGCTGGCCTCTCAAAACTTAAGCTTACAGGTTCACAGGTCTGATTGCCAAGCTTGAGCCTCTTGAAGGCCCATAAAGAATAACAGTAGTTCAAGCATGCACATTATGTTTCATCTAGAAATATGTCTGCACACATATAAATTGCCTGAGTAACTCATAAAAGTAATATATATACCTGTACTTGAAATTGTGAAAAACTATGTAAACATACATGCTTGGAACTGAAAGTCCTACTGGTCTGGTCATAAATAAAAGGATTCTTGGACTATTTCACCAATGCAGTGAACAACTGCAAATTAACTAAGTAAATAAGTAAATAAACAAGTGGCTTTAATGTCATGTTCATATGTTTTTCTTCCCTTCTCATAACATGTATCATGACTATCTCTGAAGGAAACTAATGAGTCCTATCATAAAGGAAAATGCATTCCATAATGTGGGATGGCATTTTATTATGCATTTGTTGCATTCTTTTTTATTACTGACATTTATTTCTAGTATTATATTTCCTGATCTTGTCCTTGCTCCCAGAATGGTGTATTTCAAGTAAATGGATAAAACATTGTCCTATAGTCCAGGCAAAAGCCATCTCTAACTACCATATATGTAAGAATGTATGACAACTCCTGAAACCTTTCAGAGCAGTTCAAATATTCAATCCCTACGATTTGTCTAGGAAGAGATTACCATAATATTTCAAACTGCTTCAGGTGGCTTATTGAATGGTTTCACAGCATAGCACTATATATTCACTAACAGTTCAAAGCAGTGAGGTACAAAGTGGTACCACAACAGTAACTATAATGTGGGGAAGGGAGTGGGGGGTGGCTGCTCAAGACACAAGTTGTTAAGGGGAATGATCTTGAGCAGTACCAGACATGAAGCACTTGAGTGCTTCAACTGTTACTGTAAATACAGTATCAGCATACTGCATTTATGGTCACAGTTAACCTGTTTTGTGTGCGGTATCTTAACTGTTGCACTTGTAGCAAGCAGATTACTACAGTTTCAGATTTGCTTTTTTTATCTCTTCAAGTGAAGCTGCAGGGGCTGCCAAATAATGTAGCTACAGTTCTGAATGGAACAATAATCTATCTGGAGTGAGTTGACATGTCCTTTGCAATAAAATGTGTGAAACAATATGCTTTTCAGACTGGTACACGTAAACTGGTCAGATTACTTTGTTTTGTACTGTTGTCCCCAAATCATTAATGATGTTGTCATTTTTTTATTATTTTGCATGTACTTTCCAATCATGTAATCAAAAGTTATGATGTTACATTTATTATTGCTACTGCTCTAGATATTTTAATAGCCTTTGAGACCTTGGTCATCATTTAATGAGGCAATTCCGTAACCGACTTTTCAGTAATCAGCATATTTGTTTATCCTAAGCCCATTATTGTCTTTTGTACCTAAGAGCAGTGGTCCAAAAAGAGCTGATCAAAGTACAAAGCACTAAGGGACACCACCAGTAACTTCACCAGGATGAACTTCTAAGCCTCCTGAACTGTGTGTGCATTGGTGCATTTAATCTGTTAATGATTACTTTATAAGAAAATAGTGTTAAAGGCATTAGGAAGGTCAATATGCATAGGATTTACTGTCAGTCCTTTGTCAGGGATTGTGGTTACTTCTTTAAAGGATGTTTTGAGGATCAAAACACAAGATTTTCTCTTAACAAACATTCTGTTCTGCATCCAAAAAAACATAGCTGCTCTGTGTCATTTTGTACTGGTGTGACATGACTCCTTTCCCCTTGTGAAATTACAACTTTTACTTTTGTTTGTGGCAAGCACAATTGCTATGCCATGTACCAGGTGAGCAAATCATTGTTTATGGATAACAAAATCATGTTAACTATTCAGAACTTTCCTTTTTAATTTTTTGATGTAACCAGGAGGGATCCAAGAACAGGAAGCAAAGTAATTAAGCTATGAAATCCACCCTGTATCTGCTGAACTCCATGACTAGCATGTCTGCAATGTCTTCTAGTGGTAGTGGTCCATTTTTTTTTTCAGGAAAACATTAAAAACTAAAATAAATTAAATGACATAAAACACTTTACCCCTGCTCTTCACCATCTAGTTAAGAATGGGGTTAACAGAAGGATTTATCCAAGTGTTTGAGAAAGTAGTCAAAACTGGTGATAATGGGAAACACTGGACTGTACCAGCGTTTTTGTGTAGCTCCCAGAATGCTATGGCATCTGTGTAACATCTAGAAGGTGCTGCATATCGTCTCACCTTGGTTTCACTTTTTTTTCTAAATCCATACATCCAGCATTACTAGTCTAAATGAGTTGGGTAGCTGGTAGCCACAGTGATATACTTGTTACCAAACTCTACCTCTTAACGTCTTTGCTCAAGAAACACAGACAGAATAAACATAACGGGCAGAAAAAGACCCAAATTAGGGACACATTTTTTTAGCTGTTACTCTTAAGTCACACACAAAAAAAAGTTAAAGAGAACAACAGGTTTCACAAAAACACACATTTTTCCGATTATTAATATCTGGCATTACTGGCTGATTGCAATATTCAGTGATTAATCAGGAAAAAATGAGCATTTACAAAGGACATGCAAAGTATAATTAGGCAAAAGCAAGAATATTTGAGAGTTTCACACTAAACTGTCCATCAAATCCCGCAGTAACATAGCTCTCAATCTTTCTTACCTCCAGAATCAGAAGCACTTTCTAAAATATTACTACAATCAGCATGACGATTTAATACGAGGTATGAAACTGTAAGTTAGCAAGAATTTCTAACTCTAGCTATTGTAATTATTTATTAAGTGTACCCCACACCCCTTTTCCCATAAAAATCAGCAGTTTTAGAATGCATTATGAGAAACACAGTAATTTTCTGAGCCAAAATTTGGCAAAGCCAGGAGGTACGTTCAGTGATTGCAGCAGTATTTAACAGTCTGAGATGAAAATTGAGAAGACTGGGCATCACTCTCTTATCTGGACCAGTACTTACGCATGGTCACTGTTCTCCATTACTACTGTCAAAACTATCATTTCTAATCACAAACCATTACAACTCCTTTTTTTCTTAGCCTGTTACAGTGCAGTGACTCAACCCTTAAGATTTTTGCTTGGAAATGTTTACATAGTTTTTTTCTACCCTAACTAGACTCCAGAGAATTTTTCCACAGGTAGACAGCAAATGTTGGGGATGTGTAGGGGAAGAAAGAGGTACTTGGGAAAATTTTTTCACGGAGTGCGGTGGGTTGGTGGACTTTAAGGATTCCCTGCGGGATGCACTGTCAGAGATGCTGGGTGGACGGATTGGTGTAACGAAGAAGATGATTTTTCTGAGCTATAATACAGAGTCAGAATTGCCTAAACATGGTAAGGTCTTGCTGTGTCTAATTATGGTGGCTGAAAAAAAGCAATTGCTAGAAAATGGAAATCAAAATTCAAACCAACTGTATTAGAAGTAGTGAATGTAGTAACAGAGATACAACAACTGGTACTGCGATCTTTAGAAAAGGACAGGAGCAAACTACATAGGAAAAAATGGGAATTATGGGAACAATACATGCAGGGGAGGAATGAGGTTTAAAAGAAGGCACGACCTAAATGAGCTAAGTAATGTTTGACTAAAAATGATTGGGTAGATTATAAGTGATGTATAATGTTTGCAACTGGGAGTGTGTCAGTATGATTTTTGACGTAAAATGCTTACAACTAGGATTGTGTCAGTGCAGTTTGTTTTCATTTATATAAATGTATGATTGCTTATGTCATAAAGGATGGTTTAATAAAGATGTTTCTTAATTTAAAAAATGGTATTGTTTACGAATCAGAACTTGAATTCAAGACTGGAACAACTGAAAACCTGATGTACAAATAACAATGCAAAAAAAGTACTGCTTATATGACTGACAAACCAAGCAGAACTTTTTCTGCAAGATAATATTCTCAGTATGGGAACAGAGGACTGACAAATGGAAACCAGGTTATGTGTCTACAGAACAGGGCCTGTGATGAAAGCAATTAATCTAGGCAGAAATACACAATGGCACAACACAGATCAGATTGAAAATGTTCAAATACTATGGGGAGCAATACAAATGAGTGGAGATGTAAATTTTTAACAGCAAGCCAAATGACCAGAGCATTACCAAAGATGAATGGTCTAGACCCAAGCTCAAAGATAGATGTGTGACCAGAGACAAGTCAGAGACAACCAGATTGATGACCAAAGTTATATTCAAACATGGATGGATGAACAGAGCCAAGCCCAAAGCTGGGCGGGTGACCACAATACGCAAATGTGAATGGATGACCACAGTCAGAATCTAAAAACAATCGATGGCCATAGCCTCTTAATGGAAAGTTAAACCAGATCTATACCTAGAGAAGAATGAATGACTCAATAAACAGATAAAAATGATAAGGGAAATATGCTATTTGTTGGTCAGGTTTCAGAGAAATGGCAATTGGCTGTTTTATTCCATAGATTCCATGTCTAATTCAAACCCGTCCATTAAAAATAGCAAGATCAGAAAACTGTTGGATGAAAGGACGTTGCTCCTTACTTTCCACTAGTGTG
>NC_056733.1:517485102-517535102 GCF_019279795.1 Protopterus annectens
CAGTCAATGTCAGATAATTTGGAAAGTACATTTACAGCTTTACCATGGAGTAAGAGGGTCAGGAACCATACCCAGAGCCTTTGGTCAGCATCATATTGTTTACATACCCTCCCAAACATATGAATGAAACTATCAAAATTATCCCCCTCTGTAAACTGTGGAAGAAATGTACTAACCTTTTGTGCTTCTGGGATCCAGTTACTCCCTTCCCCATTACCTCCATGACTCTGGCAAAGAGTCAGCATCTCCTTTTCATGCTGCCTCTGCTTATCCTGCTCCTCAGCTTCCAGGCATAGCAGTTTCTCATTCTCCTCAGCCTGTGGATGTCTCAGTCTCTCTGCTGCTTCTGTTCCCAAACGCCTGGCCTCCAACTCAAGTCTCTTTAGCTCCAGATGGATTTTTAAGTTCTCTGCTGAAAGGTTGAGCTGTCCATTTTCTGAGTGTTGTACATCTCCATGGCAAGTCTGATTATCCTCCTGACTACTGTTTTCTGATGCAGCTGTGACCAAAGCTGCAATCATGTCTGCCTTAATCAGGTTTCCATGCACCAGTCCCTTAGACTGGCACATCTCAGCCAACTGGCTGCTTGTCAGCTTGCCATACTCCTCTGCTGGCATGCTTGCCTGCTCTCCATGACTAACTAAGCTAACAAAAGAAATAAAACAATTATGATCTGAACTCTGAATATTCACTGCATGGCTGATTTAGAGTACAAAAACACCTTCAGTGATCATTGTACACAAGCTACAGAAATTCACTATCCACACCACTACAAGCCAATTAGTATGTGATGTGGCTAACTCACCACTATCAAACAATTAATATTTGATGTAGCTATCCCACCACTGGCAAACAATTAATGAGACCCCACGCACTGGCCCAGTAATCAAGGAGACTCAATCCTCACCACTAGCACCAGTGAGGGTCATGCACATTGGGAAGAACAACAAGTACACACACAGTTAAGTACAATTTCCCTTAAGAGCACACAGAGATCACAGTCAGTCTGGGGCTGGTTTCTCCTTTCTCTCCAGATCCCCAATAAGACTCCCTATTGGCACAGCTATAGGGTACATGTCTCAGCCTAGTGGTCAAGCTAAAACCTCCAGCACTCTCTTTGTCCAACCAGTGCTTCATGTCCCTGCCCAAGTAGCTGACACACACATTTTGAGATATGAGTTATATATAAACACACAGACACTCCTGGGGAAAGCTGGCACAGGTTCTCCAGCTATGCCCCCTTATCTGCCCAGGCTATAAGGTAGAAAACACTGCCATCAACCACTAATATCAGCTACTAATAATGCCCTTACCAAAGGATGTCCAATTTTACTGTGCAATATTATTATTATCCTATTAGTAAGTATGACAAACAACAAGGCTTATTGGAGTGGCTTGGACAGTATCACTAAATACATGCAATATACTCTACAGCTTAAATTATCTCTACACAAAACAGCCACAGTTGAAAGGTTTAAAAATATTTAATAATAAATAATATAATAAAAGCACAAGACAAATCTCCTCGATTCAACACAGTGCTAGTCAAGAGTTCAGAAACAGGAAAATGCTTAAAATATTACTGTAGAATAGTCTGACATAAATATAGAAAACAGCTAGTCTAATCTTACTATTTTCTATCTATTTCTAAGAGAAACAATGTTCTAAATAACTTACATACATACAGAGCAAAGGCAGAATACTGGTGAATAGATGTGTTCAGGTTCAGACAAAATCCAAAAATGCTCTGATTCTCTCTCGCTCTCTCTCTCTCTCTCTCTATCTATCTATCTATCTCTCTCTCTGAGAAAGTCTTAAATTGATAATACATTAGATTACATCATTCTTAATGGTTCTGATTTAGCTTCCCTGGATAACAGAAACTCAAAATTTGCATTTCTTTTTGTAATGTGCACCTGTAGAAAGCCACAGCTATAAAAGACATTATATATGTAAAAATCTAGACATTAACTCTTGTCCTAAGACAATAGAAAGAATTCCTTCATCCAGACATCCCTTCTCCAAGCCCTGAGATCAAACAGTCATAAAATGCTTTACTTTATCAGCTTTCTTCCAGCAGGGTGCACTGTCATTACATTTTTGAAGCTCAGTATAGCATATCGTTTAATCATAACATATAGTTATCTTTTACATTTGTAAAACCAGCCTGTGAATTATATTAATATTTACAAATCACATAGAATTTTTTACAAGATTCTTTCTGGCTGGGCTGGCAGCCTTTCAGTTTTTCACAGTGACAGATCTAAAGTAGCTTTATGGTACATTGAGCTATACTTCAAAAATTCAAAAAGCTGTTACAGCAATGGTAAGCTTAGTTACAAATGAAAGCCTGCAAGAAAAGAAATAAAAAGTATTATAAGTGCAAAAAAGCCTCAAACTGCCACACAGTTAATAATTAGAGGCACCCTTGTAGCTCCTTAGCAATGGGCTCTAACCCTAACGCTGCTCCTTTCCCCAGCTCTAACCTTACACCTTACCTCAATAAAAACCTTCCTCTAACACTGCCACTATACAAAACACATTTGGATACACAAACATGCACAAACACACACACTAACAAAACTACATTTATCCCCTCACCTAACCCTTACTCTAACTCTAAAAATAAACATACAACACCTATCCCTCACCAAACTCCAACCCTAAAGCTAACTCACAAAAACATGCACAAACACTCTAACCCCCTCCAACCCCAATCACCTGCCTTGAAGAAACACACCATCAACATTTGGACCACTTGACTATCTATACCATCAACATTAAACACCCACCCTGCACTTGTCAACCAAACACACATTTGACAAAATGCAGGAAACCCATATATACACACACACACACACACACACACACACACACACACACACACACACACACACACACACACTATTCATTGCTTTTAGTCAGTTTCAATATAGTTTGCCTACAGTGGTCTCTGTAACAGATAACTTAATGGTCAACTCACCAAACTCTCAGCTCACTGAGTGCAGCACTGTGTCTAAACCAAGTCTAATATTGTGCAACCTTGTAGTTAATTTCCTAATGTTGGCTGACCTCAGAACCACTATATATTAAGTCATGAAGTATGGGGGATTTAATTAAGCTCGAGGACACATTCTGAGAGCTGTGCCAGATTTACCAAGTTGCTGTTGACGACTTTTCTGTTAGTAAAAATCTTGGTTGCTTCTTGATGTGATTCCCCTGTAATACTATTAGCTGAATCCATGTGCTGTGTTAGAATGAAAATCTCGGTGCCTTGTCCTGAAAATCCTAAGAAAATTTAGAAGCAGGGCAGAGATATTGACATGTATAGGTGATGTCAGATCAAGGACAAAGCTACAAGTGAATAGACACAGGTAACCTCTAAATGGTTCATCTCCCAGGCCCATGCTTGCAATTATCAAGGCTATCAGAACTTATCAGAGATTTGGGATACATGGCTAGGCTTAAAAAGGCACTTGTTGTCATTAGCCTAGTAAACACCTATGAACCTATTAATGATCCAAAATGGATCACAAACTTCAGGGTATACTTCCCTTTACTAGTGTAGAACCAGTGGGAGAGGTAGCGGTGAATTAACATTTATCAACAGTTTATTTAAAATCCAAACATCAGGAAAGAACCTCAGGGCAAGAAATTGCTCAAACAGAAAGAAATATAATTGGTATTAATGTTTTAGGAACCAGAACATGACAAATTCCCTTAATAAACTCCTGGATGTCAAAAGTCAGCTAAAATACAATCTTTATGGGGGGAAGGGCTTAGTGACCCAAACAGTCAAACTGACAAACATCAAATAAATATGTCCAAATACTAAAAGACAACATTAAACATCAAAACAGCATGGAACACATAATATAAAATTAGATTAGAGGTGACAGTATTTTCAGTATCATGATGACAAACCTGGGTTCCTGCTGCTCCCACCTCATGGTTATATCCTCTGTAATTTAACAGAGAGCATGACATCACCATCTTCAGTCAAGAAGTAAAATCAAACTGTCACAAATACAAAGCCCTTCTTAATACATATTACAGGAAACTGCGATTCAGTAAAGGATACAGTTCACAGAACATGGTATTATCCTTAATTACCCAAAGGGATCTGCTCTGGATATTACAAAGAGGATTATGATCGAGTCTCTGATAATAACCCACTTATTATGTGTTTGAGACAATGGATGGCAAGAGTAACCTCTCTATTCACTTTGAGGGTGAAGCATGAGAGGTGAATCTTGGTATCTATGTTGGGACACATCATAAGTGGGTTATGATCTGAGACCCAGTCATAATTCTTAGTAATGCATGGAGCTTTGCCTGCTCTATCTACTAACCAGTTACAGAAAAGAGAAACAGAGAGAAAAAATGTAGAAGCTTGAAGGGTGCCAGCTTTCAAAGCAGGTAAGGTGCAAACAGCTGTATACGTGTCAACTTATTTGCTTAAGAAGTCTGGACAAATACCTAAACAGTGGTGGAACTAAGGAACAAAATCAGGGAACGTTTTTTTTTTTAAATATTATTCTAATTCACTTAAAAAGTGACAAGATCCTCTGGTCTTGCATCATTTCTAATGAGTTAGATTATTGAGTGCATAACACTCTGTGATTTACCAGAACATCAAAGATCTTATGAGGTACAGGGAAAAATAGGAGACAACATTGGGCATGTCTTGCAAAATCAGGGATAGCTGAGATATACAGCAGTCAGAAATGAAGTGACCCTCTGGCAGAAGGTTAGCAGCTTTTAAAAGCTGCAAGACACTTTGTTCTGCCACACTTTTTGTTTGCAAATGTGGCAGACTGAAGTTCCATCAATGTTGAAAAGATACTTTACTTTCTGTTCCGATTCTTTGCCAGCCAGCACTATTCCTAGGTGGCTTTGATATTCTATGAAAGCTTGTTCAAAGTCTTACAACAGATCACTGTAATGAATTCAAACTGTTGCATCCCATAATCATCAATAGAGAAACAGAATGTATACTTAAAATACATAATTTTGCAAGGTGGTGCGCTCCTTTACCCAGCCCCCACACAAACACACACACAAAGAATGTGAAAGTCACCCCCCAGAGAAACTATGTTAAAGCAAATGCATTTTTTTCATGACACTGTGGTTGTTTTAATTTTTGCAGCTTGTAAAATAGATAAAATGTAACTTTACTAAAAGTAAAATTACTTTCCTGTAAGAAAAACAGCAAAATTGATGAAACTGAAGCCAATTCTGCTCCTTAAATATACATGCATTTGTACTATCTAGGTGCATTACCTTATTTGATCACTAGCATTTGTACCATCTAGCTGGATTACCTTATTTGGTCACTAGCTTGTTGGGGGTCATCTCCTTGCACAGAAATAAAGACTTTGAGGATAGGACATTGTCATCCACTTCTGAATTCTATCTCAAGTTGAGAAAAAAAACTGCCATGTGAGATACTGTCTTACTTGTGGTCTATGCAAGGGGATTGCACCTCTGCACAGAGATAAAATTGAACTATTTTGCCTATAGAATTATGCAGCTACTCTTTGGCTTCAAGTCAGTGGTAGATAGAAATCAATTATATTTATTTAACTACTCTTAAAAGTAGATCCAGACAAGCTGTTATTTGGAATTTTTCCTTTATGCCATCTCATTGTGTAAACGGAAGAACTTTGTTTTTAAGTTTAAAACTACTTACACATTTTATTTTACAAAGTGCACTGCTTAATTTTATTAATTTCACTTAAGTAGTTCTATTATCCAATTTTAAATGCTTGTAGCTGATGATTTATTTATTAAATAAGGATGTACATTGGAGTTGTGCACTAACTGCTGGCTTTTTGAACAGTTACTGCTTAAGCTATTGTTATACATATATTTAATTTTTACCTTACAGTCATAAATTGTGTTTTTGATACACTAGTTTGTCTAGCTGGTAGGAACATTACCATCAAATCTAAGAAGGGAAAGTTGACACTTGAAAAATATCATTAGCCCCTGCTGGAAAATATTGTGGCATTTGCAGGAAAAATCATCGTGTTCAAATTTCAATAACTATCAGTAAGGCTGCATTGGAAGGTATTGGGCGCAGTCTGCAGAAGGTGAAATTCTTGGAAGCCAGTGATTATAACTTTGATCAGTAGCTGTGCAGTGTAAAGCTTAATGCTTACTTAGGTATGGTAGGTGTTCACCATTACTTGAGCTAGCAATGTGCATTTATTATATTCTCTTATGTCCAATCAGCCCTCATACTCTATTGTGCACCAGTGGTATATTTTAAGTACCTTTACCATCGTATATAAATGGAAGGCAACAGTGTGGATCATCAGACAATAGACCCTAGTCCATATCATATAAGTATGTGGCAGCAGGTGGGATTATATGTCCATTCATCATAGTACCCACACTCCTAAGCTCCAAATATACCAGTTCTGATGTTACACAACTGCAGAGAAAATGGAAAGTTATCCCATTACTTCAACCATCCTTGCTCATTTTCCCTGTTAACATAGTGGTACATATCCCCAACCTTCCCATGGGACATTAGGCTTTAATTCTTTTATGGCCACTGACAATGTTTCTGACTGCTAGTTTAGTTCTCAGGCTAAGGCTATGAGCTGCTAAAGAGGGTCATCCTGTAGTCCAGGGTTTAAATCCCTCATGGAAAATAAGACAAAAAGGCCAGTGAAAATATAAAAATCACCAGCTTGCACTTTATTTACAAGAATACCTCAAGTCTCTAGCGGTTTGGCAAGAAATGCCTTCTAGGAAAAAAGTACCATTTTATACAAATATTAACTATCAGTTATAAAACAGTTAACTAATTAATTAATATCTAAAACACAAAATACTGTATTTCTATTATACTTAAAAAACAATTATATCAAAAGTTTCCATGAGCATTCAGTATTAAGTCCACAAGGACTTAAAGTATTGTATTTTAAAATATAAATACTTTCTTTATATAACAAACGACGTTTATTCTTAAACTCAGAGTTGCCAACACCCCAGTTAACTTGTTCTAGGATGCTGGCTTGCAGAGAGTCTGGATTGCTATTATGAAACAACTTAAAATGCATGGCAACAGGACTAGCAACTTTTTCCATTTTTATGTCTCTAATGTGCTCCTGCAGTCTCAGTTTAAAACTTCTCTTAGTTTCTCCTATATAAAAGAGACTGCAGGAGCATCTAAGAACATAAATAACATTAGATGTTACACAAGTAAAATGTCATTTAGGACTAAAGAGAACACCATTGATATAACTAAAAAAATTCACAAAGACCAATTTATTGTAAGCGCTTTCGTTAAGGCAAATGCCCCAACTTCATCAGACAACTCAACAATAACACAACCATAAAAACCTCCATTTTATACTCACATTCAACATAATTAAACAATTAAACAGTTAAATCCTTGATTGAACCATTAGTCAAAACCACTTCATATTTAACGTGTCCTTGCTTCCTAACTTACAATTTATTGCAATGCCTTAGAAGCTATGGCAACAGTATAAAAACTTGTTTTTACATGTTATTAAAAACCCCTAATAAATATTATAAAATCATAAAATACTTACTATTACAAAAACTTTTTGTTTGTATTTATATTCAATCTAAATATCGAAAATTCTGAAAAATCAGACAAAATGATAGGCACTTTACAATAAATTGGTCTTTGTGAAGTTTAAAGCAGCTAACTTGCCTTTTTGTTGTTTTTTACCAAGTTAGTAAAGTGCACAGTTTATAACTAAAAAAGTTAACAACATATTTGCATGCTGAGCATCTAGTACAACTACTAGTGCCCAGTGTACCTAAAGTGCTGCATAACTTATCCACTGGCTTAACAAATTTATTGTGTACAATAATGTCCTGTATGTCCTGTATGTTCCTGCCTCTTGTGTACGAAAATATAGGAAATCTACATAATGTATCACAAAATACTTTAAATTTAAATAAAAATGGCTGAAAATGCTTGATTATCTTAACTTGTTCATGAGAAAAAACATTGTAAGAAATAACTATATACATTTGCCTAACTTCTAACTTATCTTGTCTAGTATTACTGCCAGTGTATCCTCTGTAGTGTTTCATAATAGAAGTACTGGCTGCTGACAAATTATTTTGTACCAAAGAATAATTTTTTAGTGTAACCAGTGCCTTCCAGGTATCTTTCATAAAATAACCCCTTCTCAAAAACATTTATAGAAGTACACATTTCCTTGTATAATTCCTTTTCATCACTACATAGTCTGTAAACTCTCAATAACTCTCCATAGGGTAAAGAATCCAGCAGATGAGATAGATGGCAGCTGGTTCTATGTAAGAAATTATTACTGTTGTCAAACTTTCAATGAATTTTAGTTTTAATTTTTTCCCTAATATACTGGTAAATCAATATCCAGAAAATGTATAGTTTGGCCCTGTTGAAGTCCATCAAATTTTATTTAAAACTTGTTTCATCCAAATCTTTAACAAAGGCAGATAAATTAGTCATCCCACCCTTGCACAAAAATACTAGGTCATCTATAAATCTATAACAGGAAACAACACAAGTTCTAAAAAAAATTATGTCTATATAAATATTCCACCTCATAAAGGCCCATAAAAAGATTAGCATAGGCAGGTGCAAATGATGCACCCATGGCAGTGCCTATTTTCTGAACATAAATAGCTTCACAAAAACAAAAATAATTATTAGCAAGACAAAATTCTATCAATTCTAATACATAATTACTTATTGGACTGTCTCCTAAGAAAACCTTAGTAGCTTCTAAACCATGTTGATGTTGTATAAAAGTGTATAGACTTTTTTAACATCAACAGACACCCAATACATGTCTTCAGTCCACTCAATGGCTTTAATTTTATCTAAAAAGTCAAAAGAATCTTTTATAAATTATGGTAACTTCATTACATAGGGTAATAAATAACTATGCAGTAATACACCTATGTTCGTAAAAAAATAATGAGTTGCAGAAATAATGGTCCTTCCTGGGGGATGTTGCATGCTTTTATGAAGCTTGGGTAAACGGTAAAAATATGCTATAGAATTATTTTCATTATATAGCTTTTTATCTAGGCAAGCCGCAGTGGTGCAGCGCTAGCGTTGTTGCCTCACAGCAAGAGGTTCTCCTGTTCAGTTCTCAGCTGGAGCGCCTTCTGTGTGGAATCTGCATGTCCTCCCCGCGGTCGAGTGGCATTCGAAAGGCATGCGTAGAATGGGTGTGCTTTCGTTGAAGTTTGGGCATCGAGCTGGCACCTCGGCACCCGTAAAAAATCTACTGCCAATCATTAGTGGACCGGAGTTCAGCTGTGGTGACCCCTAACCGGGAAAAGCCGAAAGAAGAAGAAGATATAGCTTTTTATCTACATCTTGTTTAGAAAAATACCCAAGTCTATAACCTTTAAAGAGTAAAAGCTGAAATTCCTTTTGTGCATTTTGATAATCACTCACTGTCACCTTAACATATACTTCAGTATTAATAAGATGTTCCATGAACATTTCCATATACTGATTAGTATGCATTGCTACTAAATGATTCCCCTTCTCAGAGGGTTTAAAGACCAATTCATGTTGTTCCCCCATTTTTTTTAAGAATTTTCCATTCATCTTTTGACAAACTGTAAGAAAAAGAAGTCCCTGTTTGCATAAATTCTTCACATGTATGCTATAAAGAAAAGTTGACCATAGCTGAAAATTGTTGCACACCCTCTTGCAAAAAAGTGGGACAAAATCAGTGGAACATTTTACAGATGTAGTGTCAAGATAGCAGTAACCATTTAACTCATCTATATCAGAAGAACATGAATAAAAACTGTCATCTGTATCTGAAATGTCTTCAGTACAAATTAAAGTATCATTAATGTCAGCATCTAAATTATTTCTATATATTGCAGGTTTAAACATGCAGGGTTTAGGCATCCCAGTAGGTACAAATTTAAGATTTTGATAGTTTGATAGTGTTTAACATTGCGGATGTGAGCTACTTTCAATGGCCAGCACAAAGCAAGTCTATTTTGCACTACAGTATGTAATTTAAATAGACTGACCTTTCCCTTCCTTCTAGACTTGTACTTGATTGGCTGCTGTAACATTTAAATACTCATCTGTTGCATTGTGTTTAACATGGTCTGATGAAGCAGCGTTTGTTATCCGTGAAAGCGCTTACCTGTTTGTATTTTTTAGAATAAAAGAATCAACAAAACAAAGCAAAGATCGTATTTGCCGTGTTTGGAACCTCTGTGGTTGTTTTTACTGCTACCACTTCTTTCCTTTGTGGTTCCTTTATCAGAAACGAGGTCTCTGTTGTATCCCATATTCTAGTTTGTTTGTTTCTTCATTTTTGAGCATGGCAGAAGGCAGCATTGGACTGGAAGATACTGCCTCTTTTTCTACAAGTGCTGCGTCTAACAGATCTGTTTTTAATCGTTTTAATGCACTTTTGCAAGAACAAAACAATTGACTGTTGAGTGGAACAGTGACTATACCATCTACATGTACTATTCCAGACCTGAACAGGTCAGAGATATTTGTTAGAGATTATCGCTCTTTGGAGAATGCCATGTACAAATACAAGCGTTTGCAGTGGCAATGCTTTCATCTGGAAGCTTCACTAAATCTACAAATAGCACCAAGAGGGCTCAGGGTTTTAACAATGCCTTCTTATGGCACAACTTACCCTGAACTTTTAAGGCATTGGCAACTGCTCAACTTAGAGCGCAGCTATGCAGCTGCTGATAGACTTTTTCAGGCCTGAAGAGGCAGAGCTACATAAGCAGATAGAAGCAATGCAGAATAGCATTTTTGATACATATTCTGTGGATATTATTGGCGATAAGTTAGATGTTCTTTTTGAGAATATCTCTGCATATGACAAGAGACTTGCAAATGTCAAAGCCAAGAAGATTCAAAGGGATAAATCTGACTTTGCAAATGGTAATGTTTTCTCTTGGTCCAGAGAGAGACCAGTAATTCATTCATCTTCACAACATGTCATAGGAAATGGGCAGATGCCTGAGACTGCTCACACAATTGTCTCAGGACCTGCGCACTCACAACAGCCATCTCACAGTCCCATTGCCACAGGGATTGTGTCAAGTTTGATGTCTGAACCGAGTACTAATAGCAGTACTACAATTAATGTAGTGAATAATACAGATACTATTGTAGCTGCCCCTACAAACAATGAAGCTCCTGTTAGACAGAAACAGGCACTTACACCTCAGAACAATTCTCTGAGGAATATGAGAGTCTTAGCTGTATCCAATACAGCTGAAGCACCTTTTTTATTGAAGGATCCACTACCGATATGAGGCAGATCCAGGAATCGGTACATGAATCCCAGGATTCGGCACCTCCAGAGCGAAGAAGATGTATCGAGAAATGGAAAGAGAATGAAGCAGGTCTTGTGATTAATATTTCATCTGCCAAGCTGACTAGAACACAGATATCTGTTTTAAACAAAGGGCTAACATTTGTTCCAGCCCAAAGAGCTGTCTTGACTGACGTTATATGTGACCTTAAGATGTTTGGTAGAACTCTTACCCTTAAAACTATATTTAAAAACAATACAGGGAATGAAAATATTTTTAAAAAACCAAGTACTTTTGTACCTCCTACTAATCCTACCATAGAGTTGTTTATAGACGTATGTGAAAAGCAGTTAAGACAGAAATTTACTGGTAAACAGAATGATTTTTTCAATATGACATATCTTGAAAGGCAGGCCCTATTTGAGTTAAAAAATAAGAAGAGCATTGAGTTAAGACCAGCTGACAAAGGGGGAGGCATAGCTGTGTTGGATAAAGATATGTATCTATCTGCTATGATGGAATTATTGGGAGAAACTGACACATACATTTCTTTGTCAGCAGTAGTACTGAAAGGAATCATTGAAAAAGTGGAATTTTTGATTTTTGACCTTTTAGTGACTGGTTTAATCTCAGAACAATTGTTTGACTATTTTAAGGTAGAAAATCCCACTATCCCCATATTATATGGACTCCCTAAAATACATAAAAGTCTATCAAAACCACCAATGAGACCTATAGTATCCAGTAGAGGCTGGATTACTGAACCTTTGTCGATTTTTGTAGAAAAGAATCTACATGTGGTTTTAGACAAATGCAAGACCGTATTAAGAGATACGAAAGATTTATTGTCACGGCTTAGTAATTATGTTGATATTATTGCAGGACCGTGCTTCTTTGTTACATTAGATATCACCTCTCTTTTTACTGTCATACCGAATGATTGGGGGATAGAGAATGTTAGACATGTACTACTCATACACAATACATCCACTGACAAAGTTCATCTTCTCTGTACCCTCTTAGAAATTATCTTGGAGAACAATGCTTTTGTTTTCAATGACGTTTTTTATTTGCAAAAAGTTGTCGTGGCTATGGGCAGAGCTTGTGCAAATAGCTATGCCAACCTAACGTTGGTCAGTTGGGAAAATCAGTACATTCTATCCAATGACAGGTTTGGCACATTGATTAGATGGTATATGCACTTTGTGGACGATATTTATTTGCTGTGGTAGGGCCCTGAAGAATCCTTGCTGGAGTTCTTTCAGTATATAAATGAAGTGAATACTTTTTTGAAATTTACCTATAAATATTCCTCTACTCTTGTAGAGTTCTTAGATGTACAGATCAGTAGGGATGCCCTATATTCTATGTCCACGAGCATTTACAGGAAAAGTGTCAGAAGAAATAATGTTCTACACAATAACAGCATGCATCCTAATCATACCAAACTAAATGTGCTTCGGGGGCAAATTTTCCATATCATGCGTCTACATAATGAGGATGCACAGTTAAAAAAGGCACTCATCCTACTCAAGGAAGAATTTATAAACAGAGGATACAGGAGAGAAGTCATTGAAACACAAATACTTGAAGCCTGGAATGAGAGGGAAGGAAGATGTAAACCATACTTTAGTATTAATCATAGCTCTACCTCTGCACAGACTCCTGAACAAATTGTTGATCAGTCGTACCCCTATGAATGTTGACAATAAGCTTAGGATGCCTTTGACATATGCTAGTAACATCAGTATGGTATGTGATACTATGAGTGCCAACTGGGATATTCTTCTAAATATACCTGAACTACAAGGAGTGATTGGAAATAAGCCTGACTTTACATTTAGGAATAACAAATCTCTCAAAAATCAACTTTGTTACAGACCATTGAATCCTCCTAGCTATGCCCAATCTGACAGAAAGGGTACCTACACCTATAGAAGGTGTATGGCTTGTATATGCATACACACTGGGGGTCATTTTCTTCACCCCCAACTTGGTTTCAATATTGACACTAGTTTCTATGCGGATTGTCAGACCAAGGATCTGGTATACTTCTGTTTCTGCATCACTTGTTTTTCCTACTATGTAGGTAAGACAAACAGGGCTTTCAAGGATAGGATCCTTGAACATTTGAGAGACATTAGAAATGTGAAAGTATCCAGTGCTTTAGCTATGCATGTTAATGAGACAGGCCCCAGTCATAAGTTCAAGTTCTTTGCCTTAGAGTTAGTGCATGCTAATATTCGAGGTGGTGATCTATCAAACAAGACTAAATCCATAGAACAGAAATGGATTATTTAGCTACAAGCTGACAAACCCCCGGGTTTGAACAGCAAGGTATCAATAAAACCTTTCCTTAAAGCAAGAGTTCTGAAACATTGTTAGCGTTCGCTGTTAATATGACAACATTGATCTTCTATCATGATGTTGCATGACTATATTTATATCTTCTAATTATGCATTTGGTAGCATATGCATGTCATACAGTTTACACACCATTTTATCCCTATCTTTGTTAACTATACATTTAGTATCAGGCAGTTTTTATTAGTACCATACAATAGCCACACTAGTTCAACTATTCCTGTCTTTAGACTTTCAGTAGATCAACTGCTTTGTTTTTCATTATTGTCCATGCTGATATAGCAAGGAATCAGCAGAATTTTTTACACATTTTATTAATAGTTGCTGCTTTTATAAATGCTGCTACTTATTTGTATAATAATCTGTTTGTATGTATGTATATGTATTGTGTTTTTAAGGTTGTAATAGTTTGATAGTGTTTAACATTGCGGATGTGAGCTACTTTCAAGTGACAGCACAAAGCAAGTCTTATTTTGCACTACAGTATGTCATTTAAATAGACTGACCTTTCCCTTCCTTCTAGACTTGTACTTGATTGGCTGCTGTAACATTTAAATACTCATCTGTTACATTGTGTTTAACATGGTCTGACGAAGCGGCGTTTGTTATCCATGAAAGCGCTTACCTGTTTGTATTTTTTTAGAATAAAGGAATCAACAAAACAAAGCAAAGATCATATTTGCCGTGTTTGGAACCTCTGTGGTTGTTTTTACTGCTACCACTTTTTTTCCTTTGTGGTTCCTTTATCAGAAACGAGGTTTCTGTTGTATCCCACAAATTTAAGACCCTTATTTAAAATATGCATTTGTATTTCACTCATTTCCACTTGTGATAAATTGATAATATTATTCTCACCGTTTACACCAGAATCATAACACACAAATTCAGTTCCATCTAGTCCTTTGTTCTTTTACCATTCCGAAAATTATTGTTCAAATATTGGGGCTTTTGAGCTTGAGGCAAAGGTGGATATTGCTGGTCATCCATATCCCAGTCTGTAGAGCCTCTAGAAGTGTCTAAAAACACTTGATGTGAGCTGCCTGCATCATTATAACCCCTTTTAGCACTTTAAAACAAGCTGTTGACGTGTTTTTTTCTTGTTTGCGTTCCAAATGAAATCTTTATGGTTATTGTAGTCCCTTGAATCTCTTTGTAGTTTTGTTTTTTTCTTTTTCATGAGATCCTGCTCAAGATCAGTCAGTTTAGCATTAATGTCAATTAGCTGGGTCTGTAAGCGAGTGGGAGTATTTTTAGCTGCCAAAGAATTACACAAAGTAGAAATTTCTTCCTTCAGCTTTCGCTGCAATAAAATGACCCGTTCTATGGAGATATTTACCCACTCGCTGGCACACCAGTGGGCGGCTGCATAGAGGTACATATCCCCAGCCTTCCCATGGACATCAGGTTTTAATTCTTTTACGGACAGTGACAATGTTTCTGACTGCCAGTTTAGTTCTCAGGCTAAGGCTATGAGCTGCTAAAGAGGGTCATTCTGTAGTCCAGGGTTTAAATCCCTCATTCCCCATTTGCTTATTGTGCATCTCTGGAGAAGTCACTTAACCAGACTTGGGTTCCCCCTTAAATGAGGCTTGTGCTTTGGAAGCTTATCTGGCGAACAATAAATAAAAACAAATCAAAAGATTTTATAAAATAATGTATTCATGAAACTAGAATTAGATTACACAATAATCTTCACTATGACTGAATTTCATTTATTTCTGTTTTGCAGCTTTTTTGCAAAGAGTCAAGGATTTCACAGTACTGTATTTCTGAAGGGAGTAGATTCCATAGCCAAGGGACTGAGAAAGTAGGTAGGCAGTTTTGTTTGAGTGTGCATTTCCCTTGTTAGTAGCTCAAAGTTTTGTTCTTTAGGTCTGTATAAATTTCCTTATATACAAGTATTTTGAACACAATATTTTCACCTACATTTATATGAATGTCACAAAATGCCTTCCCATTATTAGATCTTCCTTTTTTAATATCTTCAAATGTTTTGGGTTTTTAATACTGTGACAGGAATAGACTCCATTCCTAAGTTGGAGCATGATTAGAGCTCATGAAGTAGGTATTTCTTCACTCACTGATGTCAGCCACAACTGCTCTTCTCAGTGCATAAAATGTACATGGTAAAATGGTTAAGTATGTATGTAAGTTCTTTTTTATTAATTTTTTGCCCCTACTTCCTCTGAAAGGAAAACCCCATGATGGTTAAGTGACTGTATGACATAATGGTATGTTCAGCATAGATAGATCTTGTGGCCCAAGAAAAGTAGTAGTAACCGGAGATAACCTGGAGGGGTGGGAAACATCAGTTGAATGGGGAGGTAGGAAGGCAAGGTTATTGGTGTGGAGACTGAACATAAGAAGTAGGAAGTAAGGGTTAGTGTGACAATGAAAGGGGCAGGGATAATACACAACAGGAGTTAGTTTGCTGTGGAGTGCTTTAGTTCTGCTGATAGTTTTTGAAGGAAGGAAGCCAGAATAAACACAAGAAAAGGAAGACAATACACTGGAAAACTAAAAGGTTAGGAAAGTTGTCTTAGGAGTAAACATCACTAGATGCAGAAATTGACAAGAAGGAACTATGAAATAGAGGGAATGACACTGTTTTAATAGGACTGGAAACTTATTCCAAAGGTAAAAGGGAGATGATGGCTGGTGAACCTGTTATGTTTGTTACTGTAAAGGATGCTTTCAGGTTAACTGTAATTTTGTATTTGCTCATCTGTTAGCTATCCCATCAGCTTTTTCCATTTATACAGATGCAACCAGGATGGGATTGCTCATAATCCAGAATGTAAGACACAAGTTGCCTTTTGGGAGAGAATCCAAGACCAAGAAAGGTAGCAATTAATGTAATTCTTTTAGGCCATGACAATAATGCTTACATGTCCATCAGTCCTCTTAGTAGTGAATCTTGGTATGTTCTGTAGTTGAACCATATGTTTTTTTTTTGCATATCCCCTACTGCCTTCTCTGCATTTGCTGGCAGCAAAATTGTAGGATTATACCCAAGTCATGGAGCTATTCTTACAATGTGAAAAAAAATGATGAACATTTTTTGGTGAACTCAGCTTGATCTGAGTGGATAACAACGCAAAAGAGGAGTTATTCTGCTTGCCCATTCCCCATATAGATTTTATTACTCTTTAATAACATAAAGGACTTCAATGCAGGAAATAGGGGCTACAAGAGATTGTTTTTCCTCTGAAGTTAATGTAGGGAAAGTAGAAAAGACTCCATGTAAACTGGATTGCTGAGAGACAGTACATGGAAAAGGATCAGAGTTATTACAGATTGTCTGGTACATTCTCTGCATCAAATCATCACTGCATTGAGAGACATGGGGTGCAATGCTTTGCTCTGAATATGGGCTGTCAATGGGGTATGTTAGATTGAGTTGTTTTTCACTTATGGACCAGTCTATAGAATACCTGACAGGATACTTTATGGTACTGGAGGCATAGTCTATCTAGGACTATTTCAGTTTTCTTCTTGATCATGTTGTGAATCTTTGATTTAATCTCCAACAGTTCTGTGATAACGGGTTAAAACACCTCTCCTGTTTAATGACTGCAAAGGCTGTTGTGCCATGGCTGCTTGAAATAGATCTTGGAGAGATTGTAAGTCACTGTATTATTGTTTCCAAGGCCCCACTGTCCAGGTTCTCTATTTGGAATGCAGGAAACATTTAAAGGAATCCCATAACAAATGAGGAGAGAGTAATCATGCAGGGAATGAAAATACAAAAAAACTCTTGTCTAACCTCTAATAACAGTGCCAAAAATTCTGAACATCTACTGATGGTAAAAAAATTCAAGAGCATCATGGTCAGGGTACAGGCAGGGAACTACTTGCTAGGTCAAACGAATGATTAAGAAATATGTAATTTACATAGATCCTGTCAATCCTAGTGGCCATGCCAAATCATGAAGCATGATGGGAATATTGAGTGTGGAGGTGGCCTTGAAAACTGAGCTAGATCAACTAGAGATGTATCATCAAACCATCTTTTGAGAAACTTTGCTGTAGGTGTTACAGTAAAGGGTCACTGGAATGTGGTATTTGAGGGGGTCAATAAAACAAAGTCCCTGGTGGATGACTTCTTTAACATTGACAGAGGGGTGTAAATATAGAGATATTGTACTGATTATCCTGTCACTTCTGCTAAGTGTAACTCCTGCTATTTCATCACCTGTAAAACAGAAACTGTCTATAAACTGAATCTGATAATTATTGTTTCTGATTAATATAGCTACTGCCTTACGTTTAGATGTATGGTGAGCGGAAAAGGCTGCTATAGTATAACCACAAAAACAATTTTGCAAGTTCAGTAGAAGAAAGGTGGGCCTCTTGCAAAAATAAAATATCTGGGATGTACATCCTAACCCATGTCTGTAGCCAAGCTCACTTCATCAGGGAGTACATACACTGGTAGTAATGCTAAGTAATGAACCATATGTTTTTGTCAGAAGCATACAGAAAACACCATTGTATTCAAGAACTGGCAAACACAGTGAGATGTAGAGGGGCAAAACAATATTCCTTGAATGAGTAGAAATTCCTTAAGTGCTATATAAGCCATGTGAAAGGTTCTTTTTACTACCATGACAACTTGCGAATCAAAGCTGAGACATCCATCTGTAGTCAAGTCCCTAATCACAGTCCTTAGTTTAAATGGTCCCTCATTTCCATCCAACAGATTATGGAAATTAATTGTTTGAAAAGATAATTGCACTGCATGCATGTATACTGAGTGTCAACCCATTGCTCAGATTCTGTGTAAATCAGTTTCTGTAATACTGGGCAAAAACTGGTGTATATGTACAATAGTGCTATAAAATAAATTAAATACATCTTCCATAAAAAACTAACTCTGGTGGTGCAGAGGAATGAAAACATCACTATGGACCAGACAACCCAAATTTGATTAGAAGCTTGGACCCTCAATGGATCTGGCAGGGAGGATGGCTGTGAATGGAGCCATCCACATGCAATTGCAAACTTTAGAAGGAAGGGAAGGTGGGAGGGAGTGTGGTATATATCAAGCCACTGTATGGGAATACCCTTTATTCAGCAAGTGCATGAAAACATGCACTGGAGGCTATCTGCCCTAGGGCATTTATAAGCTAGCTAGAGTTGTGTGTGTTTTTCACCACCCCTTAGATGAGATACTACAGCCCTTTTTAGGTTTAGTTTACTACTGTGCCTCTGAGTAGACACAGAGAGACCGGCCCCAACCCTGATCTCCCATCCACTCCCACAAGATTTCTCTTTTGAATAGGTGTAGGGGCATCTGGGTTATATGAATCTGTCCCTCCCACGTCCTATTATTTTTTGTTATTGAGGTTTAAGTCTCTAAGTCGTGGCTCTGGTGGCATTCTGGATTGGACATGGTCTTGTACGTCGAGCACAGATCACCCTGATGAGGAGTAGTATGCGACTGAATAGAGAGTTTTTTTTTTCAGTCGGGCAGCATATGACATATGTTTAGACTTTTTATCCTCTTGGTGAGGAACTTTGGGGGTCTCTCCAACTGCTGCAGGTGTGGTAAGATACATCCCAATGGCAAAATGGGGCATTGTACTCAATCATTGGCCTGATAGAGAAGGGGCACAATGAGCAATGTGTCAAATGAGAGGTTACTCAACCTGGGTCCCCCAAGGTCCCTGATTACCTCTTCAAGTACTTTGTACCACCCCCACCTGTGTGGTAATTTGTGGATGTTTTTGTTTTCCCAAAGACTATACATTTTACATTTTTGGCTTAAGGCTGGCTCTGGGGGCAATGGCACGTATTTATGTTTCTATGAGGCCTCTCTGAAGGATGTTTGTGTCCGCTGGGTATCAATTATGGCGCCCAGTTTGCAGTCAGTCATCGATCTTTTTCTGTTCCTCTCCTCTTCCTTGTTTGCCTGTACCTAAAAAAATAAATAGAACAAGAGGGGTCCCAGGACCCTATTGGGACTGCTTGTGTGTGACTGCAAGACTGACATGGGTTTACATTTTAAGGGGTGAGTTTGTCTATGATGCCGAGGTGGGTTTTTTGTCAAAGGCTTTGCAAGGGTCAGGTAGTAGGCTGTGTACCACCTCATCATCTCTTAGTGATTTGGATAACTGCATAGTAGCACCTGCAGTGATCCAAATCATATGTCCCCCCACCCAGGGAAGGGTATATGATATATACTAAAAACACCCTCACAGATAGGATGCCAGCAAGGACACAGGCAGCTGCAATGGCTGTCTAGATGATGGCTCCTATACACAGCTCTTCCCTTTCTGAATCCAGGGGATGTGTATAAGAGCTATCATCTAGACAGCTACAGACATCTGTAATGGCTGTCTAGATGATGGCTCATATACACAGCTCTTGCCTTTGTGAATCCAGAGGATGTTCTCCACCATAAGGGAATAAGTGGACTTAAATCCAGTCAAGGAAGGCTTGACTGGAAAGTGCAAGGGAAAAAGAACCTACAAAATATAATTTTTCCTCAGAATAATTTTACAACTATCAACTTCAAACAGAAAGGAGACCAACCACTCAAGGTTTCTAGTTTTTAGCTTTGTTTGCTATAATATGGAGTACTTTAGAAGATAAGCTATGTTAAATTTTAGTTTACTTTCATAAATTTCAGCTTTAAAATAAAAAATGCTGTCTAGTTTCACAAAAAGGAGTTTATAGAAGGATCTATAAGCAGAATCGTCTAGCTTTTTTCCGCAAGACTATGCCACATTTTAATTCTTGAAAATACTTACACAATCAGGATTTTAGGATTTTTACAAAAGAAAGGCAGAACAAAATAATTTTGAGTTTCAAATGCATTTAAATACACCCCAAAGAATATCTTCACTTAAATTGGAATTCTTATCATACTCTAGTTTAAACTTCATTTCAGATATCAAAAAATTCAAGAAATTTAGTATAAAAAGCTGAATGTCTCCATGGAATCTTGTAAATGTAGAGATGTTGAAACATCAGAAAGTGATATGAAAAGAGTAAAAAATTTGTTTTAAATATGAGCAGAATTTCATCATATTCTATTAAAAAGTGTCTAATATAATAATACGTATATTGGATAATACCCCTCAAAATAGGAAAGGCAATATCTGTTAAACATATTTTATCTGCAAATTCAGTTATATACTTATGATAAGTGCTAGATTAAATATAATTTTAGATTGCTGACCTGAGTCATTAGTAATAAAATTAAAGTCTCCAACTTATATTATACAAGTGAAAGCAAGGCTAATAATTATATTTAAAAATCTTGTTTAAACATGCAGTTTTAAAGGTAGGATATAAATATAATTAAATAAGTGAAAATATTAGTAGTATGATACATGTTAGCTCTTCTTAAAATGTTCGCAGTAAAAGGAAAGAAATTAATACATCTAATTTTAATTTGAAGTGCTGTTGCATAAAAGTGCCACCTCTCTTTTCCTATCATTTTTGTAAAAAGAGGAACTCAAAAAATTAGAACCACGGCTTTCCAACTTAGAACATTCAAAGTTACATTAGCAAGTTCCCTGTGGGAGGATGAATTTTTGAATTTAATACTTTAAAAATGCTCAAATCATTTGATTCATTTTATAGAATTATAAATACCCATTAATGTTCCATGGAATAACCTTTAATCCCAATACATACTTCAATTCAAAGTCTATGACCTTCCTAAAAGAAAAGAAACCACTCTAATTAGATATAATAAAAACAGACAGAAAAAAATATCTAATCACCATCAAACTATGTATGATATAGACTTCCTGTAAGTGTCAAAATGTTCACTGTGAGAAATAGTTCAGCAAAAGGAAAAGGAAATATAAAAAAAATGAAACTGTAAGATAAAGTTAATCAAACAGCTCACATCAAAAACATATTTTATCTTAAAAAAATATCCACTGAAAACGGGACTCTGTGCCCAGTCATACATTCCCAGTCAACTAATGCAATAAACAAAGAAATAAATAAAAATAAATAAACTTGTTCACTGTTTCTTCTTCTTTCGGCTTTTCCCGATTAGGAGTCGCCACAGCGGATCATCTGTCTGCTCATGACTGGCAGTGGAGTTTTACGGTGTCAAGTTGCCAGCCCGGCACCCAACCTTCCACAGAAGGCACACACATGCACACACTCACACCTGGGGCCAATTTAGAGTGTCCAATCCACCTACTGCATGTCTTTGGGATGTGGGAGGAAACCAGAGCACCCAGAGGAAACCCATGCAACCACAGGGAGGACATGCAGACTCCGCACAGAAGACACCCCACCCAAGAATCTAACCGGAGAACCACTTGCTGTGAGGTGGCAATGCTAACCACTGCACCACCGTGGCCGCCCACTGTTTACCCAGGTTAAATCAATTTAATATAATGTTTTAACAATATTGACAAGAAAACTGTTATCAGTTTAGACCTATTTTGCTCTTTCTGGAAAAAGTAAAATAAATAAATAAAGATAAATGTTGAAGTACAACTTCAAACAAATGAAAAATCAACAGTTAATTATTTTAATCGATAAGGGGAATAAAAACATCGAACACAGGAAATTATGGGAACAAATCTTTAATATTATTCTTGCCTAGATCATGGCAATGTATCAGACTTAAATACAAATAAGAGATCCCTTACTAAACTATATTCATAGCTCAAGAAATTTTCTTCTTTTTCCTCTCTCTCTTTTCTCTAAGATATACTCGCAATCACAACTCTCACTGAAATGTATCAATTTTTCTCTTGAATATTGAAAGCATCTATGTATATAGTGTAAATAGTATTGGTTGATTGTTTTATTTCTGTTTGTACTACCCTCAATGTATAACAACTGCTTACTGTGAAGAGGTGTTACCTCTGCCTGTTCTATTATGTGTGCTGTTTTAGATCAATGAAAAGAATAAATAAAACCTATTGAAAAAAAATCAACAGTTAATTAAAATGTTTCTCCTAATTTAAGAAATACTTAGTAATAATTTATAAGTTAATAAAAGAAAGAAAAATTTATGAATCATCGAAATATATGAAATTGAAGCAATACAAAAATAAATAATATTTGCACTAGTTTTATATATTTAACTACACGTCATATATTTATATTTATTTATTTATTTATTTATTCTACATTAGTTAACCGGGGGTGACTGACTGAGCCGAAAAGGCCCTTTTTCAGCAGAGGCCCGGGGAGATAAGCTCCACAAAGAAAAATTACAGACACCTTTAGTTATTTAGACATGATCAGTATACACACAAATTACAAGAGACATGTTTTTACAGTGGTATGCAGCACATAAACAGTTGCAGTGGAGAGAACAAACAAAAAAATATTAATTTTAAAAATAAAGGTAATTAATAGATTTGTGGTGTACAGCTGAAATTTGGAACATAGGTAGAATACACACATAGTACACAGGTACAGTACATACATTGTAGATTAGCCAGTGTTTGTGAGTAAGATTGAAAACTATTATCAAGTGCTCTAGATTTAGTATGTATATGTTATCCGCTTTCACTAGCCTGGGGAGCAATCATGGCGCTGCCAACTTTGCTTGTGATCTTTCCTGATGAGGTCTTCAAAGGAGGTTTTTGGATGATGTGTTTTGAATGCTAGTAGGGACAGAGTTCCATTTTTTAGACACTGAAGTACTATATAGTGCATCTCCAAAGCTACTGTAGCTGTTGGTGACTTCTAGTAGTAGTTTGCTTGATGATCTAAGAGGGCTTTTGGCTGAGTGATGTTGTACTAGGTTTTTGAGGGAAGGACACTTATTGGGGAGGTAATAGATAGAATGACAGAGGCAGAGCTGATTGTAGGTTAGGAGGTTGGGCAATTCAAGCCAGTGGAACTGTCTCAAAGCAGTACAGTGATGAGTTCTATATGAGCAATTTGCAGCAAAGTGGGCAATTCTGTTATAGCAGGCTTCCATTTTGCTTAGTTCAGTTTTGTTGAGATTAGTCAGAATGGGAGATGCATAGAGTAGGGTGGATAGAAGCTGGGAGCGAGCAATGGCTGATCTTGTGTTGCTGGTAAGAAATGGTTTGATATGGTAGAGTGACCCCAGTTTGGCATGTACTTTTTTAATTGTTAAGTTGAGATGACTGTCAAATTTTAGGTGGGAGTCTATAGTTATTCCCAATATCTTAGCCTGTGCCACTGGAGCAATTAGAGTAGCATTTGTAGAGTAGACAGTGAATTGACTGTGTTTTTGTTAGAACTGGTTATAATTATAAGCTGAGTTTTCTTTGGATTGAGGATAAGTTGGGCTTTGGTAAGGTAGTTTTCAACATCAGAGAATGCTAGTTGAGTTGTTTGCAGGAGGGTGGGAATGTTTTGTGCAGCACATATTAAGGTAGTATCATCTGCATACTGAATTATAGATGCATGCTGTGTGGAGGTATGGAGGTCATTTGTGAAGACTGTGAATAGTAGTGGTCCTAAGATAGAACCCTGTGGGACTCCTATAGTTATGGGCAGCTGAGGAAAGAGAGAATGTTCCCATTTCACAGCTTGGTACCTGTCAGTTAAGTAGCTTTGGAACCAGATAAGAGTGGAATTTGATAGATGATATTGGTTTAGTTTGTTTATGTGCATGGATGCATTTTTCTAGGATTTTGGCCAGGGGGAGAGTAAAGCAATGGGTCTGTAGTTATTAAGTTCAGTGGAGGTCCCACCTTTATGTATGGGTGTAACACAGGATATTTTCCAGAGTTTGGGCACATAGTTTTCAACAATTGATCTGTTTATGAGAATGGAAACTGGGATAGCAATAGCATCTGCTGTGAGTTTCAAGAAATAGCTGGGGAGTAGGTCAGTTGCCGTTGATGAGGTTTTTAGTTTGGAGAGCATGCTTTTGATTGAAGTGGTGGAAACTGTTTTGAGGGTAAAGCTTGTATTAGTGTTATTTGTGTTGGGGGGGATAGTGAGGAAGGAACTGTCCTGTGATACTAAGGATAGAATTGAGTTCACAAAGTGGGAGTTGAATTGTGTTTCGATGGGAACTTTAGTGTCAGGGTGGTTGGTTTGGGGTAGCCTTTTGGGTGGATTTCAGTAGCTGGTTTACATTTTTCCAAAATTTTGTGGGTTGTGTTGGTATTTAGTTTGTAATGTTGTGTAGTAGGATTTTTTGTCCAGCCTAATGCATTTTTTTGCACGGTTGCGCAGTTCTTGGTACTTAGTTAGGCTTTGTGTTTCTTTGTTTTTTTGATAGTAAAGCCAGGCAGTGTCTCTGGACTTGAGGATTTGTTTGGTTTCTTTACTGAGCCAGGGGTTTGTAGAGGTTCTAACCTTGATTTTGCGCAATGGAGCGACAGTGTCTAGGTGTTGTAGAAATGTTTTGTTGAAATATGCTACAGCCTGGTCAAGTGGGAGGGTTTTTAGGGGGGGGTCCAGTCACAGTTACAGAGTAAAGTGTTGAGGACCTCAGGAGAGAATTTTTTTGTGTTTCTAGTGGATATATAGTTAGTGGTTTTGCATATGCTTGTTCTACTACGTATAAAGTATATTATGTTGTGGTCACTTAAGGTGTCTGGGAGACTGCCTGTGTGAGGGTACAATGTGGGGTTGTTAGTTGGGACCCAGTCAAGGATGGATTCCCTTTTAGATTTTTTATCACATCTAGTTGGAATTTGGACTAGCTGCTGGTAGCCATGGAGATTTATTAGATTACTTGGTGGTTCTGATCTACAGGTGAACCAATCTAGGTTGAAGTCCCCCAGAATAAGGGTTTCTTGTGAGTATGTGGAAGAACACCAGGATAAGAAGTCTTCAAGGCTAGCAGGTGTATTACCAGGTGGAATATAGATCATAATTGTGGTGATGACCTTTTTAGGGTGAAGTTGAAGTTGTGAGATAAGTATGTCCCAATTACTGGGGAGGGGTAGGAGTTTGGTAATTGACAGACAGTTAAGTTGGACTTGTACAGTAAGGCAGTTCCACCCCCTTTACAAAGTGGTCTGTCTTGTCTAATGATATTGTAGCCAGTAGGGAGAACTTCTGAGTTAGCTATGTTTTTATTTAGCCAGGTTTCTGTTAAAGCAACTATGTCTGGGGAGTAGTGTGCTATTGTGGCCTGGAGTTCAGGTATTTTATTTTTGATACTTCTAATATTAATATTTAGCATTAAAAGATGGTTGGTTTTCCTGCTGTTGTTGATTTGCCCAGGGATGAAGAAAGTGGGGGTGTTATGTTCTGACATTTGTGTTGGAGCAGTTTGTGTTGGACAGGATGGATTTGGGCCTGGGTTGGGGTGGATATCCCCACTTATGGTGAGCCTGGAGTTAAAATAGTTATACAGATGTTGGTGTTTGGTGAGGAGTGTGAGAAAGCATTGTGTTTTTTTGGAGTAGGAATGCGAGCATATGTGTTTAGTTCTGAATTGGTCCGTTATGTAGTTCTTGAATAACTGTGGGAAGATATTATTATAATGTGTGGTGTCTGTATACGAGAGTGCATAATGTAGTGTTGTGCTACTAAGTTTAGGGATATTGCTAGAGTGATAACTTGTGGTGCTATAAAGAATTATGAGAAGACAGACTATTAGTTGTGTGATAGTCATCGTTATAAAGTTTAAGTTGTTTCTAGGTGGGAGGTCTGAATAGGAATTATAGGGTTGGACTATTAGTGGATGGGGAAGTAGTGTGAGTGATGTAAAAAAATGCCTAGTGGGAATGAGAGTGATTGGGAGTATTTTGTGTGGAGCAAGTTGGTGTGGTATAATGTGATATGACTTGAGGAGCTGTGATTGGTGGAGGTGATGTGAGTGTGAGCTGTGGGTGTGGCTGTGATTACTATACATGTAGAGGTAGTGGGGCGGGAGGGAATAGGGGGCAGGGCAGGGGAGCAGAGAGAGCCCGAGCATTAGCGAGGGCGAACGGAGTGGGGCAGAGCCAACCAAGACAAGAGAAAAAAGTAAGTATTACTTTACAAATCTGAACACTTTAAACAAATTCCTGAGGTCTAATGGCTTACCGGCAAGCAGAATGTAATTGCTGAAGAGCACTTGTGTCCTGGTGGGAGACTAGAAATTTAAAGATGGCTCCATGCTCAGCAGATTTCTAATATAGACTTTGCATTGGGGGAGGGAGATAGCACAAGGGGTGTAAACCAGGTGGAATGCAAAGAAACCAGAGAGGCAATCAGTGGAAATCAGTGAAGGCCTCAGAAGTGGTAAGTAATAATTCAAACTACCTGTAAAGTGAAGGAGAGAAGAGACAGCAAAGTTTATTAAGGTAGGGAGTGTGTCTTCACATTGACTTGTTGATTAGTAACCAGTTTGTGCACAGATTAGAGTAGGGAGATACATTAGCAATGAAAGGGAATATATAGAGATGCAAATAAACAGGTGGGCCTCCAAGTGATACAAACTAAGGCAGAAAGCACTGAGAGGGCTGCTTGATGGTTAATTTAGTCACAGGGATGTGAATTAAATGTATACTGTATATTGGACAGTTAGGATTACTATACGGGGGGACACAAGGCTACAACAGTCAGTTTTATTAGCAAGCTGAGAACTACTAAGAAATACTGCTAATGTAATAGCATCACTCTCATAAAACATACAAGTAGAATTGCCTGGGTGGACTGACCCTGGTCTTGAGGCTCAAAATGTATATCCTTGTTTAGTTTGCAGTACTGATTCCGGTAGCCGCAGACTGCAGATTTGCCTGCTCTTGAGGCTCAAAATGTATATCCTTGTTTAGTTTGCAGTACTGATTCCTTCTTATACTGTATGGGTGGAGTGCTAGCCGCAGACTGCAGATTTGCTTGCGTGTGCTCGGCAAGCAGAATGTAATTGCTGAAGAGCACTTGTGTCCTGGTGGGAGACTAGAAATTTAAATTTAAATTTAGAAATTTATATCCACTTTCTGGCTCTATTCATTGTACATGCAGCCAAATACATACTAAATAAGCTACTGGTGTGCAAGGCCACCAAAACCCAGATGCCTGAATCAATAGTGGTCACAAACCACTGTTGCTGACATCAGTGGTACAGAAAGTTAGTGAAAGTCTACAAAATACACATGGTTGTTAACACAGAGGATGGTGCACTACAGAACAGGTCACAGTCACTAGACAACCATACAAAACCAGTATGGAAAAAGAACAGGAAGCTGTGCATGCACAAGCCCATAGCACGGAAACATACCACAAAATTTGAAAGGAATCAGCTGCAACCATGTCATACCAGGATGAAAAGTAGCACCTCATAAGCAGAGACCTGAAGCATGATCAGCTGGTATGGAGAGCAAAACCAGCACAGATTAAAACATGTTCCATACAGTCCTGTTATGTACCCAGCCAAATGGTTTAGAATGCCCTGAATACACTAAACCCAATAGCAGTAATAGCATTGACAGTACAAAACAAGTAACTGTTTATTGAGTGCTTTTGCTCCACATACAACAGACTTCTTCAGAAAGAAAAACAGCATAATTAAATGTTCCTTAAATACATAAGGTTAATTGAGGTCCTGTGAATGAATTAGCTGATATATATATATATATATATATATATATATATTTTTTTTTTTTTAAATATACATTTGTCCTTTAAAGTTAGCATGACAACTTTTGCTGGATGTATTGATCATATTATAAAGGAAAACTGGAAGCTTATTCAAGGACATCCAAAATTAAGGAAAATCATTTTGTGCAATTGTTGATATTGGTTTTTAGTTTGTTTTCTTAGCACAGGAACTAATTTTCCCTATTTTTGGTCTTTATGTGCTGAATATAGCTGAAAGCAATGTAGAACAGAAAATCACTAGCAAAGACTGCCTCAAACTACAAGAGAAGCAAGACAGGAGGATCATAGTAAACTGATGCACACCCTGCTGAATGCTGCATACAGACTGAAATAACGTCATATTCATATTGCAAGTCAATGTGAATGCAGGCACCACTACTACTGTTCTGGTCATCACTTCACTCCAGAATCTACATACCATTCCCAAATCATACTGGTAGATAATACCGCCCCAACAATGCCCATACACTGCCAGCAACTGTGTACTCTGCATGGAACAAAAGGTGCCACATGCAACATCTGGCCTGCTCCACTTGTGTTCATTTTTATGAAAAGTTTGAAGCAGCTTACACCAACATGTTGGACATAGTGAAATCCACATCAAAGGGCCATGGGCTCACACTTGCCTCAAAATACCTGCTGAGTCACTTTGAAAAAGCTGCATATGTTCTACCTTGACAGTATTCTGTATTACCTGTATAAAAGGGGTGCTAAACTGCATTATGGGCAAATCGTATGCTGGTTCCTGCAGCGGAACCACCTGAGCCCTGTCTGTGGTTATCGACACTGTCTTTTCCATAAATGTCAAGATGATAACTGGGCTGCTTTTCCTATTTCTAGAGGAAGTCGCTGCAGCATTCAGCAGGGTATGCAAGGTGCCAGCTGACAGAGTTACAAATGCAATATGCCTTATAGATATCCAGTATGAAAGGAGAAGGTCAAAGATGTACAAAGCACGGACAGGAGAGGAGAAACTGTTGCCACCCACCTATCTGCCATGACTCGGGATAGTCCAAGATCTCAATGCCTTTATTCATGCCGCAAACCCAAAATCAAGTGGAAGCCTAGCATAAACAACTGAAAGTCCTAATGAGCAAGCCTCATGTGATGCTCACAGAACACTAACAATTATAGCCAGGCTTCCCTCAGAGGCACACCTTGCATGGTGGAATTTCATATTACTGTATTATAGGGAGCACTAGCTAAGAACCATCCTAGAGTCAAGAGTCCTTCTATGCAATGCTGGGGTTTCTTCTTCTACCGCACATAATTGTAAGTTATAAATTGATATGGTTGCAAATCCCATTTTGCACAACAGTCTCTTCCCCTGCTTAAATGTTAATAAAGTGTTCATACTGGTTACACACTGTTTACTCCATTCTTCACAGGCTCACTGTCGACTGCATTCAGTATACAGCACACCATATCCCTTCATGTTATTAACTTCGTATATGACACTGCTACCATTTCCATCAGTATCAGTGCTCCGTGGTCATACTACCTACCACCAATGTCCACACACTGTATGTACCGTGTACTTGTGTGCTGCAATGGCAACCTTATCATTCAGCAATTTCAGCTGTCATCTATATGGTGAATGCTTTCATATGTAAGTGGAGCTAAAACAGCATGCTCACATAATTGCTTTTTATTAGCTTCAGTCCATCAAAAACATCAAAATGCAAGCTGATGCCAAAAAGACTAATTTGCATCAGCTGAAGTCCATCCAGAGTACACAGCATACAAAAAAGCAAGTTAGGAAAGAGTCCACTTCTCTTCAGACAGATGTTCTGTGCAGAATCCATCACTACTGATTAAGTATGGGAGGTATGTTTGCTTCAGTTTATTTGCTCTATCCAAGTCCTTTCTGTGCAGATAAATCTAGGTTAACATGAGACAGATCTTGCACAGTAGTACTATAGCTTAATTGGTAGATAATACCTAACCAACACAGTAAAAGATTAATACTGTTTTAAATGATGTGAACAATTTTATGATTTCTTTGTAAATCAGATTCAATCTAGTTAAGTAAAGCAATGACAGTTTACAGTGCTGTGCTTTAAACCATGTTATAAAAGGGATATACTTCTTTAACTCGGTTAACACAGCAGGCCATCATAATCAAATCTTAGTATACGACCTTTGCAATAAAAACTTTAACATTAAACCAAGCTCTTTTTATAATGTCCTGTTGGGCTAAATAATCATCAAAATGGATAACTTCTGGGCTGTGTAACTGAAAGGGTGAAAATGCTTTGAATGTTAAGAATTTGTCAGTTTGTCCCTTTTAGCTCTCATGTCACAGTCCCCAAACAAGACCTGAGACAGCTAACATACAGCCCGTTTCATATTACTGCCTTCTTCAATCTTGGTAAAGTCAAGACTGTTATATTATTCATTCATTCCTCCTCATAATAATTTAATCTTTCAGTTAATAATTTATTTTCTTTCTATGAATCTGTTACTTGTTCTAAAGTAATATTAAGTCTTTTGTCAATGTCTGAAGCTGCTACATGAGTGTTTTACCTTTTCTATTTGTTTCACTCATGGCTGCCTTTAAACAGAGACACTGTGTTTCAGATGACTTCTGAAAGGCAGCCAGTGAACTTTGGATAGCTTTGACAATGCTGATTAACTCAACCAAGTTGAAACTGACAGCCTTTGAAATATTTCCTGTGATGTTTCCTGCTTTTACTTTATTAAACTTGCCTATGCTTCAGGTTCATGACAAATTTATTTTTAAAAGTTAGGCCTAGAGTTTCCAATGCACTTAGATGCAGAAGTGAATTTGCTGTGTTGAATCTGATTTTCTGCTGTTGTGATTTAGACAGATTTGTTGCGGATTAGTTGTCAGCAACTTAATGAGGTCAGTTTTCATAAGATTTAACTTGAAACATGCATCAAATACATACCCTGTACAATATTCACAGATACAAGCTCATAGTATTAGTACACACAAAGAAGATCTAGTGAACAACATGAATTGTTTGGTAACTGCAAGGAAAATGTAACCACTGAAAACACACTCAGTGATAGTGAAGTACATGTGCATGACATATATTAGAATGAAAATGTAGCAGTTATACATGTGGATAGAACAAGCCAAAATAAAGTGAGAAAATCCTGCATTATCTAATGTAATATCTAATGATAAAAAAGTAGGAGGGGAGAACAACAGGATCAAGAGAGTGCTGCTTAGAAATGATGAGGATTCTTACAATAACATAATAAGATAGGATGTGAGTGAATGTAGGAGAGGGCCATTGGTAATTATTCAGAGAAAGATAAAGGAAGTCTGCGAATGTCTAGCTAAGTCAAGCAGGCCTATAGTCACAATACCTGCTACAGGCTAAGTGAGCCTAGATGGTATTTTGAAGCCTTGTTTCAAGGCAAGCTAACATATATAAACATGAAGTTTTTTCCATCATTTTGCTATGCTGACACCACAGGACAAGTATCCTTTTCTACTGGTTATATGATTTGACTTGTACTAAGATTGTACCAGTCAAGCACAGTGGTTTTAAAGGATTGTCCCAAATTAGAATCTTAGGCAATAACAGAAGGGAAGGGCCTTAACGACAGGATACTACTTAAGCCAGTTTTGAAGAATAGGAGGTTATTTAAATGAAACCATCATCTATTTTTGAATGTTAGATATATATTTAATACTTGTATGTATGTTTTTTTAATCAAAGTATTTTGAAATGTTTTTAAATATAGTCTTAAATGTAGTTTTAAATAAGGCATGTTTTTGCATATATATTTAGGATGATTACTTAAGTGATTAATTTCTATGTTTTAATTAGTTCAAGTATATTTAAAATGGAGATGGCAGCATGTTTTCTCTAAAGGTCTGATGAAGTGATATGTGTATCATGAAAGCGCTTACCTACTTATAATAAAAAGTATACTGGATTTTATCGGTGCTTTGACTGTGTTCAAACAACAACTTCATGCCTTGGTTACCCTACCGATATTTTTGTGGACTTTTTATAGATTATAATAACTTGTGATCCATTTGGTGAGCTTCAGAAAGTTATGAAATTCCTTTGTTTAAGGCTTCCCAATGGTGAGCATAGGATGGGAGTTCTGCACTAAAGTGAGAAATCTTGCTACAGCCTAGCTCAGTTTTATGTGAGGTGGTAAGAGAACAGGAGGGTAGACAAGTGGAAGACATGGAAGACATGAGATGTAGTTAATTATTCTACTCACTACAGTTACGAGGCCATGGTCCTGCAGCAACCACAGATGTGCTTTCACTTTTCAATAGCCACCCAGCATAACTGCTGTACTATAGCTCTAGCCTGGCTGTTGCTTAAAGTATTTCTGTGGGCAGTTCATGTAATGACAATAACATCTCCATTTTTTTTAACATTCATGAACTGGATTCTGAATAGAGTATTAATGCAATTCTGCTTTGTGCACAATGCACTGGCATACTACAATTCTGTCATGAATGGTGATTTTGCACAATGACACATCCATACAATCTGTAATGAAGCTGTACACTGACCATGTGATCATGTTGTCCTTCATAATTATGACCCTAAGACTAATCCCAGAAATGGTGACCTCCAAACTGCTGACAACTACCAAATGTATTATCTGAAGTTCAATAGTAAAGCAACCTGTGTCAAGGCACACTACATTAATATTTTTGTATACATTGAATAGTGTTTAATATCCATTGACTGTCCATGTTTTTACAGATGGTAAACGGCAGCCTATTAAGCATTAACTGTCTGTGTTTTCATAGGCATTAAATAACAGTCTACTAAGCATTGACTGTCCATGTTTTCATAGACGTTAAATAATATCAACTAAGCACTGACTGTCTTTCTAGCTCTGCGGAAAAAAAGAATAAAGCCCTGAGTGTTGCCCAGACTGCCCAGCATTAATTAGTGACTGAAGCACTGGAACAGACAGCGATGGAAGTAGCACACCAGTCCTAGAGGGTAGATGATCCAGCTAACTGTAGTGCTGATACCATCTAGAAAAAAGAGGTACATGACATGCAGCATATGGGCAGAGGAAGGGCATGTGGCCCTGCCAAGCTGGGTGCATCTAGTAGCCAACATGTGACATGTGCAGTAATGCAGCCACACAGGGCAAAAACACATCTGTGAGCATGCATGTCAGCCACTGGTGGTGGAATAAGGGCATAAAATACCCTCATGGCTGCCCAGATTATGGCAACATCATAGCTCTCCCTTTCTATGGTAATGGGGAAGAAACTGATGACTATGGTATTGGCTAGATGGTCAGCAGGCGTAGGGTAGAAAAAAGATTTAAAAAATAGAAATATCTCCCATGTCTATAATTCTTAGCAGCCATAAAAATGATCTAGAGTTTTTTAAAGAGTAGACAGAGTTATAAATTGCTTAATTTCAAACAGTAGCTTGTTTCATAACCTACGCAAGTGCTGTCCTAAAAAAATGCCCCCTTTATCCACTGTTATGTAGAAAACCCTCAGTAACTGTCAGAGTCTGAGACATTCACTTGCACAGATTATATGAGTCACAAGCAGTGTAATAAGGCATGCCAGATTTCAATCTGGTTTTGTCTTAATTAGCTAGGAACCAAGGAAGTTTGTCAGCTGATCCAAGTACAGGGATGCATGCCGTTCAGAGATTCACCAAGTCAGTTTTTTTGATCATCTATATTTACACAGAGAATCTAAATATGGAGGTTGTCAAGGACTTTCTTCATATAACTACACAGATGGCTGTGTTTTTAATTTTGAATATGCACAACGGAATGGATGTATAATGCACATATAATCTTTTATTCTGATTGTAAACTTTACCGTATGTGCAACAATAGCAATGAAAGATATAGCCATTAATACCTATCACTGAAGGAACATACAAGTAGGATTGACCCAACTGGGTGCACCTAAGAGGGGCCCTGAACTTGTCACTGAAAATCTGCAGTCATGGGTGTCTGTAAACACACTCAGTCTACAGAGTTGCATATATTGCAAATATTGTAGGGTTGCCACAGTGGTCTTGACAATTAGTGTTCGAAGTTCATATTTTTCTGCTTGCAGTATCAGTGGGTCATTATTTGCTCACTCAGTAGAGTTTCAGATCTGAAGCATACAACTCCAAGTCTGCATAGCAAAGTGCATTACTGTACATGCACAGAGCTCTAATTTTAAGCTTCAGTATGTATGAATACATAAGAAATATCACTTAATTCTGTGGTAAAGTGGTGTGGTAGTTTCAGTGTGCTCATCTACCATTCTTAACTCTAGTCCTGTGCATACATTCTGTATCAAGCCCAGTTCATCTTTGAAATTATTTTGCCATTTTAGAATAAGGTTTAGTAATATACATTCTGCAGTTTCAAGAAATAAATGGATGAAAGAGTTCCAATAGTTGAGTCAAGTATATTTTTTGAAACTTGCCAATAACTTTCATCTGTAGAGATTACTGTATCAGAGGCATGCATACATGTTTTACTGACTCTAGTGTTCTGACACTAAGATTTGCAGCTGTTGTGCTAACTTTATTTATGTATTGTTTTTGTTGACCTGGGTAGTCTGACCGGGCTGCAGTAGACCTTTTTCAGCAAAAACCCAGGATGAGAAGCTCTAGTAACCAAATAACAGAAAATGCAAAGCTTAAAATTACAATATGAATAACTGAAAGACAGCTATGCTAGGGAGAAACTACAATAAGGAAAATATAGAATCATTACATACTGGTACATGACAAATTGACATACATGGTGAGGTTTAAAATGTCAAATTACAATTTTACATTTATGGGTAGGAGATATGGGAGATATCAGCAGAAAAAAAGAGAGGGGGTGATAAGAGTAGAAAGCAGAAAGTAGATGAGGAAATTTAAATAGTGGGCATTCTTAGGTGATACAGATAAAAAAGAAAGTTATTGTAAAGTTGACATATATGTGAAAGGTAGTGAATATGGGTTAGAATTATGATGGAGGGAAGAGCTTGTCAGGGGTAAGTAGAGACAGTAGAAGTGGCAGTAAAGGCAGATGGACAGAAGTCAGTAAAAAACTTAACACTGACAATTTGCTTTGTTGAGGTATCTGCGGGTAATGTAGGTGTGTGTAGGTGTGTTAGGGGAGGTATCTAAGAGTAGTATGGGTGTGTATGGGCCAAGGTAATCTAGCCTGGGGAGGAGCAAGACCAGAACATTTTTATATGATTGTTTCAGCATGTTTTTGAATTTGGATAAACTGGTTTGTTGTTTAATAATGGTAGCAATAAAATTCCAGATTTTGGAGACATAATTTGAGTACACAGACTGACTGACAGAGTTGTAGATTTTCATTATAGTTAATAGATACCTATCAGTGGAGAATAGTGATTGTGCAGGGGTTTAAGATTCCACTATGTCTTGGAATGGAGGCCAGTTTTGAGGTTTGTAGATTATATTATGAATATTTGCGAACTGGGTGAATAAGAGATAGTGTGGAAGTTTTAGCCAGCCTAACTGTTTTAAAGTTAAGCAGACTGATTAGTGGCAAATTTAGTTAACTTGTTATAGCTTTGCTCTGTTTTTGTTAGACATGATTGCAAAAGGTTGGTGTAGATGTGGGCAGTTTGTAGGACTGAAGACAGGAGATATACAGAGGCTATTGTGTTTTGGCATTGGTAGTTAAAAAGTGTTTACTGTGATGTAGCATTCCAATTTTTCTATGGGTTTTCTTGACAGTTTATTGTATTTGAATATCAAACTTAATGTAGTTATCTACAATCATACCAAGTAGCTTTGTGTGGGACAAAAATTCTATGGGAGTGTTGTTTGATGAGGTGAATGAGAAGCTATTTTTGCATAGGTACAGATTTTGGTGTGAAAAGCAATAACTTGGTTTACTTAGTATTCAGCAGGAGAAGAAAAAGCTTTTTTTGTCTTTTTCTGAAATTCTCAGTGGGACTTGGTTGTGCTTACCAGTGCAAGAATTATCAGTATACTGAATGACAGTTGAGTCATTAGTAGCAGTGCAGAGGTAATTAATAAAAAGGCTACAGAGTATGGGGCAAAAGACTGAGATTTGTAGACCTCCAACTGTATTTTACTGCCATTTTACTAACTGTAGCCTATTAAAAAGTTAGAAGAGGAAGGGGGTGTCAAGGCCTAGTGAGTATAGACTATGGAGAAGTGGATATGTGGATAGTTGTTCATGAGGGAAGTGACTGAATGTATTAAGTGTGAGTTGAGCTGGTTAGAAATAGGTTGGTATTGTTGGTGGCAGTAGAGGTTGGCTGGGCTGCAGTATTTTAAAATATACTGTGCAGCAAAGACATTTTATCCATGCAGCCTAGGAATTCCCTGTGGGTGAAGTGATGTTTTGAGCTATAAAGTACAACACGCTAACTCCAAATTGCAGGGTTAACCATATGTGGACGTTTGATTGAATAAAGAAGTTTCCATCACTAAAATTCTGCAAGGCACTATAGCTACTATGGAAGAAGCTATTTCCGGTATTGTAAATTCTTTAGTGCACAATATGGGTACACTTCTTAAAATTCAGGGTTTACAGTCTTATTTGTATATTGCTTGAAAGTGTGAGTTCTTTACTGTATTATAACAGTTGGAGTGAGACTTTACTTGAGAGATTTGATGTGTTAGACTAGTTTAATATTACTTTATAATGTATTATGCCATGATATCTCAATAGCTATCTCTTGAAATCTTACAGCATGCTTCAATGCTGGGGTTCAGTTTCTAACATACCAAATGAGACAGTTACTGTTGGAAATTAGCAGGCATATATTACACTTGATGTCTAGAACATCAGGTCCAACCGTTGAAGGGTTATGGATCTTGTTTAAAACAGCAATGAATTATTTGCTTCCATCCACAGGGAGCACACCAGTAGTCTGCTTTGGGATTTTACATGTTTTTTCTTGTAAAAGAAAGAGCTTTTAAGAAATTATGGATAGGGGTTGGGAGGATGAAGGGCTGGCCAAAACCCTGCCAGGGTATTCAGTTATCCTTCAGCATTCTGCAGCTAAAGTAAACTATTTTTGGTAGTTGTGATTACGCTAGTGATCACTCTTGTAAGTAATAAAAAAAATGCCAAGGTGTTCTTGTTAACTGTCCCATTCTAACCATACAACTCTGGGATAAGAATGAAAGCAGGTAGTGCTCCTATACCACATATGCCCATTGACCTTGCTATTAGCCCATTAATTAAGGTTAAGGAAGGCATCAGCTTATTTCCTGTATCATTTGTCTTGCTGCAGCAGCATGCTGGAGGGGGTAGGGCTGAATGATGAAAGGGGTGTGGCTTGGGGCCCAAAACACATTCCAAATTGGGTCTCATAGTTGCGTCAGGAAGGGCATGTGGTGTAAAACTTTTGCCAAAAGACATATGCAGACAACAATACAGATTTCCATACTGGATCAGTTGAGACTTGGGCTAACAATGACTGCCACCAGTACTGTTAGCCAACAGGGTGCTGGTGGAAATTGAGTTACTGTTGGTTGAATTAGAAGAACAGGGGGAAGGCATGCCCAAATGCAGGAAGAGAGGAAGAAGGTTAGGAGTGTAGTAGTGAGTGTAGGAACTTTGAATGTTGGCAGTATGACTGGTATAGGAGGAGGGCTAGCTAATATGATGGAGAAGGAAGGTTGGTATACTGTGCGTGCAAGAGACCAGATGGAAGAGGAGTAAGGCCAGGTGTATTGGAGGCAGGTTCAAACTGTTCTGTCATGGTGCGGATGGGAGGAGAAGTTGGGTAGGGGTTATCCTGAAGGAACAGTATGCCAAGAGCATTTTGGAGGTGAAAGGACTGTCGGATAGAGTGATGTTTATGAAGCTGGAAAGTGATACTGTAATGATGAATGTTATTAATGCATATGTTCCACAAGTTGGGTGTGCAATGGATGAGAAAGAAAAATTTTGGAGTGAGATGAAAGTGTACCCGAGGGTAAGAGACTGGTGATTGGAGCAGATTTCAATGAGCATGTTGGTGAAAGGAACAGAGGGGATGAGGAAGTGATGGGTAGGTATGGTGTTAAGGAGAGGAATGCAGAAGGTCAGATGGTAGTGGATTTTGTGAAAAGGATGGACATGGCTGTGGTGAATATGTATTTTAAGAAGAGGGAGGAGCATAGGGTGACATACAAGAGTGTAGGAAGATGCACACAGGTGGATTATATACTATGCAGGAGGGCCAGTCTGAAGGAGATTGGAGACTGTAAAGTGGTGACAGGGGAAATTGTAGTTAGGCAGCATAGAATGGTGGTCTGTAGGATGACGTTGGTGATCAAGAAGAGGAGGAGTGTAAGGGCAGCACCAAGGATCAAATGGTGGAAGGTGAACAATGGTGATTGTGAGGTGGAGTTCAGGGAAGAGTTAAGACAGGCACTGGGTGGCAGTGAAGAGTTACCAAATAGCTGGGTAACTAGAGCACAGCTGGTAAGGGAGACAGCTAAAAAGATGCTTGGTGTGACATCTGGACAGAGGAAGGAGGACAAGGAGACCTGGTGGTGGAATGAGGACATACAGGAGAGTATACAGAGAAAGAGGTTGGCGAAGAAGTGGGATTGTCAGAGAGATGAAGAAAGTAGACAGGATTATAAGGAGATGAGGTGCATGGCAAAGAGAGAGGTGGCAAAGCCTAAGGATAAGGTGTATGAAGAGTTATATGAAAGATTGGACACTAAGAAGGTTGAAAAGGACCTGTACTGATTGGCTAGACAGAGGGACCGAGCAGGGAAAGATGTGCAGCAGGTAAGGGTGATAAAGGATAATGAGGGAAACATACTCACAAGCGACGAGAGTGTGTTGAGCAGATGAAAAGAACACTTTAGGGGCTAATGAAAGAAGAGAATGAGAGAGACAGAGAGAGAGAAGGTTGGATGATGTGGTGATAGTGAATCAGGAAGTGCAATGGATTAGTAAGGAGGACGTAAGGACAGCTATGAAGAGGATGAAGAATGGAAAGGCTGTTGGTTCAGATGACATACCAGTGGAAGCATGGAGGTGCTTAGGAGAAATGGCAGTGGAGTTTTTAACCAGATTGTTTAATGAAATCTTGAAAAGTGAGAGGATGCCTGAGGAGTGGAGAAAAAGTGTTTTGGTACCAATTTTTAAGAATAACATTGATGTGCAGATCTGTAGTAACTACAGAGGGATAAAACTGATCAGTCACAGCATGAAGTTATAGGATAAAGTAGTGGAAGCTAGGTTAAGATGGGAGGTAATGATTAGTGATTAGCAGTATGGTTTCATACCAGGAAAGAGCACTACAGATGCAACATTTGCTCTGAAAGTGTTGATGGAGAAGTACAGAGAAGGTCAGAAGAGTTGCATTGTGTCTTTGTGGACTTAGAGAAAGTATATGACAGGGTGCCTAGAGAGGAGTTGTGGTACTGTATGAAGAAGTCTGGAGTGGCAGAGAAGTATGTAAGAGTGGTACAGGATATGTATGACAAGGGTAGTGTAACAGTGGCGAGGTCTACAGTGGGAGTGACTGATGTGTTTAAGGTGAAGGTGGGATTACATCAATAATCAGCTCTGAGCCCTTTCTTATTTGCAATGGTGATGGACAGGTTGACAGACAAGATCAGACAGGAGACCCCGTGGACTATGATGTTTGCAGATGATATTGTGATCTGTAGTGAGAGTAGGGACCAGGTTGAGGAGACCCTGGAGAGGCGGAGATATGCTCTAGAGAAGAGAGGAGAGGAATGAAGGCCAGCAGGACTAAGACAGAATATATGTGTGTGAATCAGAGTGATGACAGAGGAATGGTGAGGATTGAGGGAGTAGAGTTGGCGAAGGTGGATAAGTTTAAATACTTGGGATCAACAGTTCAGAGTAATGGTGAGTGTGGAAGAGAGGTGAAGAAGAGAGTACAGGCAGGGTAGAGTGGGTGGAGAAGTGTGTTGGGAGTGATTTGTGACAGACAGGTACCAGTCAGAGTGAAAGAGAAGGTCTACAACATGGTAGTGAGACCAGCTATGTTATATGGGTTGGAGACGGTAGCATTGACAAAATGGCAGAAGTCAGAGATAGACATGGCAGAGTTAAAGATGCTAAGATTTGCACTGGGTGTGACAAGGATGGACAGGATTAGGAATGAGTATATTATTGGGTCAGCTCAGGTTGGACGGTTTTGAGACAAAGCCAAAGAGGTGAGATTGCATTGGTTTAGACATGGGCTGAGGAGGGACGCTGGGTACATTGGGAAAAGGATGCTAAGGATGGAGCTGCCAGGTAAGAGGAAAAGAGGAAAGCCTAAGATAAGGTGTATGGATGTGGTGATAGAGGACATGCAGGTGGTTGGTGTGACAGACCAAGATGCAGAGGACAGGAAGAAATGGAAATAGATGATCCACTGTGGGAACAGCCGAAAGAAAAAGAAGTTGCTAAGACTAATCCTTGTTGTTCTTCCTTTTTGTGTAATTTGAGTTATATATGCACCTGGATATTCATTTAAAACTGCCAAGCATGACAGGGAGTGAAAATATATTTCAATGAATACTGAACATGAGACTGTATTTTCTTGGGGAATTCAACTTAATCTTTAGTACAGCACTCTTGTAGTAAGAGGGTATAGTTCCATATATTATGATTTCAGAAGGCAAAAACTTTTCAGCATTAATATAGTGAGTTTCAGTAGTCACTGTTTTCATTTGAAATTGCACTTCATTGTTGAAACATGTGCATTTCAATTGTATGTCCCTGTTGCTAAAGTCATGTTGTCCATTTAGTCTGCATGGAGTACCATGCTTGCAGCTGATATACATCCAGATTGTCCTGAAATGTCAGCAAACTAGGTAGCAGCTGATACTTTTAACTCACAGTTTTGAAAGAGTTTGCTCCTTTATAAGTGATTTGACTTTAGCAGGGGTGCCTGCCTGCTCAGTTTTCAGTGGAAATGTCAATCACTCATCTGTTTCAGCAAAACGTTTAATACTTGTTGTTTGTTGCAATGCACACTGAGCTGTACTAGAAAGTCCTGTGATAAATCATAAGCAAATGAAGATGGGTTACCTAATTTAAAGTAACGCACTTGTTATTCAACAGCAAAGAAATCTGCGGCACACCATTACACAATATAATTTAATGTATCCTAATATCCTGAAACTTGAGTTAGTGGGAGTTGAATATGTTTAGTTTTGATAGAAACTGGTGTTGCCCCATGAGCTGCGTTTCCCAGATACAGTTTCAGAAAAGGGTCTGAGAGTACCATGAAAAGTCAGACAAAGAACTATACCTAAAGAGTCTGTACAGCACTGAGTACACAGAGGAGTTTCTTAACTTACCTTAGCATCTTAAATGTTTAAGCCTATTTTCGTTGGGATAAACCTATGAATTTTCTCTAGCTGTAAAACATGTTTACTTACATAAGTAAAAAGCTCCACTGTATTCTGTAGTAAACCATATCAGTGTTGTATTACAGTGGCATAATTATTTTTCTGAATCATCCTGTTTTTTTAATATTAAATTAAGTATCCCAAGAACCTTCCTAGTCACTATGGATACAAGTTTAAGACATTCCTAATCAATGTGAAGATTAAAACTCATCTGTAAGTGCCTCAGTGTTTTATGGAAAGGTCTGTTCTGAGTACATAATCATTAATTTCTACCGAAGAAGTCTACAGTAGGGCGAAAAATGTGGTGAATCGTTAAAGTGTTTCATGTTATGTTTGTTTTGTGTGCCGTGGGACTGTACTGGGATCGAAATTAAAGATATTAAACATCTGTTGTGCCCCTCTCATCAGTGCTTTCTTCTTGGTTATTGGTGTGTTTTTAGCACTGAAACTTCAGTTTTCTTTTAATCATTCATTTTATAACTACCTCACTGTATTCTTCTCATATTAATATGATAGCACTTTTTTATGTTGAACATGAAGACGCGCTCAGAACAGTATAAGTGTACAGTGTCCACATCTGCTGTGGATGCTCTGCATCTGCTATGCTGCTAGTAATGTTTCACATCTTGTAGTCACCTGCATGTTTTTGACATGCACCAGTAATAATCCAGTTACTTCTGAAAAGCACATACCTAGCAGTTAAGGGCCCAGCACTAAGCCTCATGGTGTTGTTTACTGCTCCTATTCCCAGATATGTACCCAAGGCTCAATTCTCAATTCTCTGCAGCTTATTAGCAAAAGGCCAGAAAATAACTACAATAACTGAAAAAAAAATAGATTATGCCTTCATTTGCAGGATTTATAAACACTGTTAATGTTGTATGTCAAAAGGAAGCTTTAATACTAAAATAACAACAAACAACAGAATATAATTACAGGATAAAATTTAACTTCTTAATAGAAAATTTTTGGTACATGGTCTATGATCTGTGTATAGGTGTTTAATGAATTTTAATAATGCATACAGCATGAATTACTATTGAGACTTATGCAAATAGCTATATGTTTCATTGTATTAATGTGTATGTTCCTGTATGTAAAATTCCAATAAAAATATTTAAACAAATCAGATTATTGATTTTTACCCTTCTTTTTTCTGATATAGCTGAAGTTATGTAATCTGGTAAGTCTTTTCATATCTTGACAACTAGTTTTAATTATTTGTTGAGGGTTTTCTTTTTATAAAGACAATCCGTGATGCTGTGTTGCTGTGTTCTGTTGTGTAGTTTGTCAATTTTATAACACCAACAAAGGAGCTTGTTTAGAAATTTCCAGTATATCTGGATCGGAGTGAAATTCATTTGACAAAGTATTCAATAATTATCTGACAGAAATCATCCATTACCTTAGCTCTTTTTTAATCTGTGCTAAAAAAATTATATCAAACTCAGCTGTTGTTACTTTCATCATGATTATCATTGAGAAATCAAAAAAAATTAAACTTGTTAGTGGTCATGACTTTTAAAACTAAACATAACAGTGATGTGGTCTGGCTCTGTCATGCAAACACTTCCACAACAGAACAAGAAGACATCATTATTAATGAGGAGAGTGTCTAAACTATGATTGCCCTCTGAAGGATTCCTTACATCTGTATCAAGTTATTTTTATGAATGAAATCTATTAGTATTTGGGTGTATATATTATTTAATTAGTTGTTTGAACAGGCAGCACTTGTACAATTGAATCACCTAGAAATATTGTTTTGTTGTCTATGTCCATATAATCACACAGACTCAGAAAAAATATAGTAGAACATGTATTCAACAATATACTGTATATGTGTATGTATATTTAACTTTTTTCCCAAGCCTCTTGCAAAAAGGAGTCTCCAACCTAATCAGATTTTTCCTGTAAACAAGTGCAAACAAATAAAATAAATAAAGTTGATATATTTATCTTTAGTATTATCTCTAACACTGATAAACTATATCCCCATTTGTGCAGTTTCTAGCCTGGAACTGAGGATATCCTTTCAAAGAAAGAAACATTGGTACTCTTCCATTTCAAGGCCTGCAACCATGATAAGCACTCTACACCATAATTTGTTTATTTATCCTTTGTTGACCATGATGGTCCCACTAGGCTAGTGGCTTCTTTTTAGGAAGAAATCAAGGAGGTATTTATACTACTGTGGGAAATACAGTATATATTTCCTTATTTATTTATTTATTTGTTTATTTATTTATTTATTTATTTTATTGATTTAACATTTGTTGTCTGGGAAAGTCAGACTAGGACAGAGCCTTTTTTCAGCACAGGCCCAGGGTGAAATGCTTCAGAGACATATCTTTGGAATGTGGGAGGAAACTGGAGTACCCAGAGGAAACCCATGCAAACGTAGGAAGGATATGCAGACTCCACACAGAAGGCACCCCAGCTGAGAATCAAACCGGAGAACCTCTTGCTGTGAGGTGACAACATTAACTGCTGACCCCTGCGCCACCCACCTTTAATCTTTTCTTTTCTCTCTTTTTTGTGAGTATAGTTTTTTTCTGTGTCCTACAGGAATGGGTTTGCTTCAGGATTACCCACTTTGTTACAAGGGTAGCATTCATCTTATTTTGAGAGTTGGTTTCCAGTTGTCTCAGTGTATTTTGTGAGGAAACAATGACTGAAAAGGGGTGGGAAAAGTCCCATTTAGTACATGAACTAATCTGGAGGAGATATGCTGCCCTTCAACTGCAAAGCAGGCTGAGGACTTGCATGTCTCCTTTTTTGCTGTTGTCTACAGCATTGCATCCTAATCCATTCATTTAGTGTTGACCAACAGCAAGGTTATTAGGAGTGGCCCACACAGTGTCACCAAATAAAATATGCAAGTACTCTCAAAACTTAAATATCTCTACAAAGATCAGCCACAATGAAAGGTTTAGATATATTTAATAATAAATGATAAAAGCACCTGAAAATACTGAATATATATTCACAGTGACATCAGAGTTTACAAACAGAAAAACTGCTTAAAATATCTTTGAAGGACAGACTCAGACAAATAAAGAAAAACAATATCTAAACTAAGCTTCACTATATTCCTGACTGTATCTAAGAGAGTTACTATTCCCTACTAACTTAATAGAGCAAGACAGATAATGTGGTGAATGTTCTTCTTGTCAAGCCCAAGACAGAATACAGAATGCTTTGTCTCACTAAGAGACTTCTCAAAATAGTGGGTCTATATTATATAATTGTATGCGAACAATGTTGAATGCTCTAATGAGTGTAAATGCCAGAACTTGAAGTTTCATTATTGAGATTGCAGTACATTGAAGAATGGAATATCTGCCCTTTCCTCACTGTAGTGCGATCTCGGAGTTGGACTATATATTTAGTGGGGGGTGTGGGGGGAGAATAAGGATTTCGAGTTCCTGTATTTTCGCTCATTAGAGGATTCGACGTTTTTTGCATATGATTATATAATACAGACCCCACAATAGTATCTAAAATATTACTTCTGAGATACGTTGGAAAATAAAATCACTTCTGGTCATCTGACTTCTAGCTCCCATGCAAACCCCCCATTTGCTGGAAGCTGGCATGACTTAGCACCTACCTGTAAAAATACATGCATCAAAACCTGTGAGATAGCATATTTATGGTCTATAAACTGATTTAATGTCAGATATTTTTTAAGTTTAGTGGACTAAGGTTAACCTTTTGTCTGCCAGTTTCCTCTCTTAAAACATATACATTTAAACAGTTACAACAGTGCATGTACATTTCTGTTATCTGCAGTAGATAACACTACAGATACATTTCAAGCAAAAGCACTTTAAAAATACTTTTTTACCACAACTGTCTGTACAAATCAGTTTGATATACACATGACATACAGTTCTAATACATTTGCAACACAAGTATTTTGTATAAATCAGTTTTATATTCACAAATGGCATATAATTATTTACAAAATTTCAGCTAGCTGTGCTGACAGTACCTCCTTTTGTCATAGTCCCACTCCAATATATTGTCTTTTCCCTACTGTAAACAGTATGCACTTTCAGATTAAGCACTTTTTTCACTCCACCCCTCCATTTTACACCTTTTACTGTCTCTCAAATATTTCTCTTTTCCTCTTCTCTTCCTCCTTCCCACCTTGAAGTACCATTTTACTTTTCCGTTTTACAACTCTTCTTATTATATTCAGTTTTGGGCTGTTATACTTCAAATGTATATACATTTTTTCTATTTGTATGTTTGTGCTACTTTTTACCAGGTTCAATTTATTTGTTGCATGTATTTTAGTCTGTTACACCATGCATGTATGTGTGTGTGTGTGTGTGTGTGTGTGTGTGTGTGTGTGTGTGTGTGTGTGTGTGTGTGTGTGTGTGTGTCTGTATGTGAATATGTGTGTGTTATTTTTATGTCAGCAAGAACAATAAAAAACACTCATATGCAGGTCCTTCTGTCCACAGCAAAACTACAGCAAAGTATCCAAAAACAACAGAAGTACACAAGATAGGCTCCAGGTTATAAAGCTTTAATCAGGCACAAGCACTTTCATATTTGCTTCTTCAGGTGCATAAAAACAAACTGAAATGAGTCATACTTTTAAACATTGCTGAATGCATCACATGAAAACAATATATCACATGTCTGTATACAGTCCATTACTATAAAATATTATATGGTAACCACAAAATAACTAAATATTCAAAGAAAATCATAAAAATATGATCATAAAACATTTCTTATATACTTTTATATTATTAAAACATTATTAAAATACATATTCTTAAAAACAACTACTTTACCTATGTAGAGGTCTGGCCTTTAACTTTGGTCTCAGTGGTATTTGTTCATTGAGACCATGTCCCATGTCAGCTCTAAATAAGACTATCCATTTAGCTTTCAGTTCATCTGTTTTATTACATATGCCCCCCCCCTTTTACTCACAAAACTCCTAGCAAGGGCCATGAACTTAAATTTATGTTGGTTGTAAGTATTCACAACATGTTTGGCTAGGGCATTACTTCTGCTTTGTTGGCCTATGTGATTTTGTGGTGACCATATAGCTTTACTATTTTACAGTAATGGAGTGCATATAGACATGTGATATATTGTTTTCATGTGATGCATTCAGCAATGTTTAAAAGTATGACTCGTTTCAGTTTGTTTTTTATCCACCTGAAAGTGCTTGTGCCTGATTAAAGCTTTATAACCTGGAGCCTATCTTGTGTCCTTCTGTTGTTTTTGGATACTTTGCTGTAGTTTTGCTGTGGACAGAAGGACCTGCATATGAGTGTTTTTTATTGTTCTTGCTGGTTTTTATTATTCTTCGTATCACTCAACTTAGAAAAGGAATTATTCAAATTGAAGCATAATCAGTATCAATCTTTTCATCTTGAAATTTGTGTAAAAGAAGGCATTATACCACGTGGGCTACATGTATTAAAAATGCCTTCATATTTACCAAATGATTCCATGTTTCTAAGTGAATGGCAGAAACTCAATATAAATACTAGTGTGGGATATTTGAGACTGCTTATAATTGCTGCAAATAATGAAGTGAAAACCATAAGCTCTACCATTAGCACGTTATAATGAACTACTGAGTGAAAACCATAAGCTCTACCATTAGCACCTTATAATGAACTACTGAATCAATTTGGTGCTGCCTTGGTAGATAGACACATGCCTGAGGTGTTTGATTCAGTAGCTGTTTATGAAAGGAAACTTTTGAAAACAAAACTAAGCAAATTGTAGAGAGACAGGACTGATTTTCATCTTGGCCATGTTTTCACTTGGCCAAGAACACAAGAGACTGTGAACAATACAGTACAAGGCAGGGAAAATGGTGGCTTGTCTAATTCTATCTCCTTGCCTTTAGCAGCTAACTAGAATGTTGTTTCTTGAGTGAGTGAGACATCGGTATATGATATTGCATACACACAAGACGCTGCAATGAAGGAACTGTTTCTCGAGTAAGTAAGGCATCGGTGTATGATGTTGCATACACACAAGATGCTGCAGTGAAGGAACAAGGGGCTAGGAGAAAGACAATGCCAGTTGTAGCACAAGTTCATAATGCAGCTTTAGGAACAACAGAATCTAATTCTACTGAAAAGCAAGGCATGGTCCATTCTGCCAACAATGATTTTTTTCTTAAGGAACAGAGGTGTGCAGCCTTTGAATTTCCCGCTACCTATAAGACAACAAAAGCTACCTGCCTTGAAACAACAGAGCAGAGGTCGCAACAGGAGCAGGAACAAGAGGAAGCATGATGGGTTGAACAAGAGCCCAAGCAATATAAAGAAAACTTTTTTCAACCAAAGAAAGACATGATATGGAATTTATCCAGTCATGTTCTGTCTCAAGATTAGTTTAATTTGTTACAAAAATGATTGTCTTTCATACCCACTAGTAGGTCTGACTTTGCAGATGTTATATTCGATATAAAGATGTTTACACGTAATTTGATGTTAAAAATGCAGTTTAATGGCGCAGAGATGACACATATGCAAGGTAGTCATGTTTGTAAAAAACCTAGCACATTTATACTTGCAGTTAACCCATTGGTTAATGCTTTTGAAAAAACTGTGCATAGAGGATGTACATAAATTGAATGATTTTAATAGGCATGAACATTACAAGGGGAAAAGTCTTATAATCTAACAAAATCAGAGCATGAAGCTTTACTGGATTTACAGAAGAATGACACAATAGTAATCAGGCCTGCCGATAAGGGAGGGCCTATAGTCATTATGGATAAAAATAAATATGATTTCACTATGTCTCACATGCTGAAGGAAGATTTTTTTTATAAGAAAGTGCCCCCTGTTAGGGTTAAGCTGTTATAGAAAAAGTGCATAAGCAATTATATGTTTTTGAATGGTATGACAGATAACAGTCTGTTATATTATTTTATGGTTACCTCACCTACTACACCCATTATTCAAGGTTTGCCTAAACTACACAAGAGCACTACTGATCCACCCATGAGGCCTATAGTATCTGGTAGAAACTGGTGTACTGAACCGGCATCCATTTTCATTGAAAAATGTTTGACACCACTTTTAAATAGTAGAGAGCATGTGGTAAGAGACATGAAACAGTTTTTGAGAGATTTATACACTTTCAATAATTACAACTCTATTGAAGGTGTTCTCATGGTAACACTTGATGTGGTCTCTCTTTTTACTGTTATACCCAATGTAATTGGGTTGGAAAATTTAACCAGGTTTATGGAAATGTATTCTGGTTTCTCTGAAAGTAAAATTATACTAGTGAGGAATTTACTCAGCATTGTCTTAGAAAATAATATTTTTCTGGTTGGTGATTTATACTGGCAGTGTAATGGCGTAGCTATGGGCATGTCCTGTGCCAATAGCTATGCCAATGCTGTCATGGTTGTATGGGGACATGAGATTTTATTGAGTGGCCCATATCAGAACAAAGTTTTGTTCTTTCGTAGATTTGTAGATGACCTTTTTATTTTATGGACTGGTATAGAAGAGGAGTTCTTTGAATTTCTTATGTACTTGAATGCAACCACCACTTTTCTAAGGTTTACATCTGTTGTCTCATATGAAGGAATAAACTTTTTGGATGTTCAAGTAAATATTGAAAAAGGGAGCATATATACATGCTTGTACAGAAAGGAATGTTATGTTAACCATCTTTTAAGCAGAGGAAATTTGCACCCTACCTATGTGTTTGATAATGTCATTAGGAATCATGTTTTAGAGCGTCTAGGCTGAACGTTAGGGATGCAGATTTCCACCAACAATTGAACAGTATGAGGAATGATTTACTGGCCAGAGGCTATGGGGAGAGAGATGTACAGAAGCAAATACAAGAAGTAGTTAGTTTGCGACATACTAAGCCTAGACTTTATTACTCGGATAGATGGTCTAAGGAAAAAGAGACCAGTGGCAGAGACCAGTGGTGATAAGCCTAAGTTAAAGGTGCCATTAAGCTTCTCTAGTGATGTCGGGTCTTATATGAACATTATACGTAAACACTGAGGGATATTAACCACTGACAAGACAGTCACAAAATGGCGAGAGAATGAACCTACATTTTTGTTCAGAAATCAAAAGTCTTTGAAGAGATGCTTATGTGCACCCAGAGAAGAGAAAACACCTATGGGTAGCATGGGGACTAGGCCTTGTGGCAAATGTTCATACTGTGGGTATATAGATCTAAGCAATGAATTTTTACATCCATATCTGGACCTGCTATAAGTACAAGCTACATGTGATACACAGCATATAGTGTATCTCGCTCACTGTGTAGCATGCAAGAAATGTTATATTGGGAAAACAGACTGTACACTCAAGGAGAGGGTTAGAGTACATATTTATCACATAGGCAACCAACATAAATTTAAGTTTATGGCCATTGCTAGGAGTTTTGTGAGTAAAGGGGGGGGCATATGTAATAAAACAGAGTAACTGGAAGCTAGATGGATAGTCTTATTCAGAGCTGACATGGGACATGGTCTCA
>NC_056733.1:517537602-517540102 GCF_019279795.1 Protopterus annectens
GCAGGCACACATGCACAGATGCAGGTGCAGATAGAGACACAGACACAGACACACGCACAGGCACAAGCACGGACACAGGCACAGGTGCAGTCACAGGCACAGACACAGGTGCAGGCACAGACACAGGCACAGATGCACAGATGCAGATGCAGGACAGGCACAGATGCAGACACAGGCACAGGCACAGATGCACAGGCACAGGAACATATGCACAGACGCAGATGCAGACACAGACAAAGACGCAGGCACAGGCACGGACACAGGTGCAGACACAGACACAGATGCAGGTGCAGGCACAGATGCACAGATGCACAGACACAGACACAGATGCACAGGCACAGACATAGGCACAGGCGCAGCTGCAGACACAGGCACAGACAGACACAGGCACAGACACAGGCACACACACAGGCACAGATAAAGGCACATGCACAGGTACAGACACAGACACAGATTCCCATGCAGGCACAGATGCAGGCACAGACGCAGACCACACACACATACGCAGGCACAGACACAGACACAGGTACAGGCACAGGAGCACAGACACACACAGGCACAGATGCACACACAGGCACAGACGCAGACACAGGCACAAATGCAGGCACAGATGGAGACATAGGCACAGATGCAAACACAGGCACAGTCACAGATGCAGACACAGGCACAGATGCAGATGCAGGCACAGACACAGATGCAGGCACAGACGCACACACACACACATACACACAAACGCAGACACAGGCATAGACACAGACAAAAGCACAGGCAAAGACAATGACACAGACACAGGCACAGAAGCACAGATGCAGGCACAGACACACAGACACAGGAGCAGACACAGGCACAGACACAGGCACAGATGCAGACACAGGCACAGATGCAGACACAGGCACAGGCCCAGACACAGATGCAGGCACAGGCCCAGACACAGATGCAGGCACAGGTGCACATACACAAATGGAGGCATACATGCAGACACAGGCACAGACACTACAGAGACACACGCACACAGGCAAACACACACAGACATACATAGACACACACACACACACACGCACACAGGCAAACACACAGACATAGACAGACACAAGCACAGACACAGGCACAGATGCAGATGCAGGCACAGATGCACGCACAGACACAGGCACAGACGCAGGCATAGGTGCAGACAAAGGCACAGAAGCACATGCACAGACGCAGCACAGATGCAGACATAGACAGAGACACAGACGCAGATGCAGGTACAGACTCACGCACAGATGCGGGTGAAGACACAGATGCAGATGCAGGAACAGACACAGGCACACACATACACACACACACACACACACACACACACACACACACACACACACACACAGCCACAGATGCACAGACTCAGACACAGGCACAGACACAGATGCAGGCACAAACACAGGCACAGACACAGACAGGCACAGACACAGGCACAGACCAGACACATGCACAGGCACAGACAGAGGCACAGACTTAGACACACACACAGACATGCACACTAATGCACATACACAGACACACACACGCACATACACAGAGACACACACACATACACAGAGACACACGCACATACACAGAGACACACAGGCACATGCACAGACACACACACATGCCACCCACCGACATGGGGGGCTGTGCCCCCCACAACCCCCTACTTAAATATACCTGCTCCGAGATTGCACTACAGTGATGAAAATGGCAAAGTAATGGGAAAAAACTTGCTTATATGCTGCTTCGTCATTTTGCTTTTCGTCTTTTCAAGTTCAACAAAGTCTTCGGTCATCTAATAGGAACCCCACACACATGCACACACACAGACACACACACACATGCACACAGACACACACGCACATACACAGACACACTCGCACATGCACATACAAAGACACACACATACACACAGAAACACGCGCACAGACACACATGCACACACACACAGACACACATGCACACACACATACACAGACAGACACACACACAGACACACACATACTCAGACATGCACACACAAACATACACAGAAACACGTACATACACAGACACACACGCACATACACAGACACACGCACATACACGGACACAGACACATACACATGCACATACTCAGACACACACAGGCACATACACAGACACACACACACATACACAGACACACATACACAGAGACACACACACACACACACACACACACACACACACAGACACACACATACACAGACACACACATGCACAAATATACAGACACACACATGCACACACAGACACACACACACACTCCACCCACCAATGTGGCTCTGCCCCCCCACAACCCTCTACTTAAATATACCTACTCCAAGATCGCAATACAGTGACGAAAACGGCAAAGTAATGGGAAAGAATTTGCTTATATGCCACTTCGTCATTTTGCCTTTTCGAGTTTTCAAATTTGAGCAAGTCTTCGGTCATCTAATAGGAACCCCACACACACACACACACACACACA